>NC_142026.1:9359319-9659319 GCF_982192425.1 Myodes glareolus
AGCAACAGTTTAAGTCAAAATTAGTTGATATGCTATTTGCCTAAGCAAATGAAAAATAAACACACACAAGAAAACTGCAAAACGCTTTTCTCTTGGTAGGGACCTCAGGCCTCCATAAGAAAGCTCTTCACTTAGAATATACCAGTGGCCAGTACTGCCCACCCCCAATTGCTTGTGCTCCTTTATCTTAAAACTCTTTAGTCTGGGACACAAGTTGAAAAACTTTTAAGCAAACATTTCTGTTTTCATGACCTTACCACCATTTCCTTTACTCTCTCAACCCCTAGCCTACCAAGGAAAGACATCCATCAGTACTGTGGGCACGTCCACCTCTGCCTACCGCCTGAGTCTGGCTACCATGTCCCGCTCCAACACAGGCACAGGGACTGTCTGGGAGCAGGACAGTGAACCATCCCAACAGGCTTCTCAAGACACCTTGAGTCGGACTGACGAGGAGGACGAGGAAAGTAAGTAAGAGTCTAGGCAAGCAATAAGCCTGCCTGGAGCAAGGTCCTACAAAGGATGTCTGTCTAGAAAGGATGGGCAGCCATTTCCAGGCCTGCTCCCTTAGTCATTTTTAAAAGAGGTTTCAAAATGAGATTGATACCCTTGGATATTTAGAGGAAAAAAAAAGTATGTATCTGACCTTTTCTTGAAAATTTCATTTAGATTGTAAGTAAACAACTTACTCCTCTTTCTCCTGGGCATTCTGGCTAGGGAAACGGCCAGCACTCACAAGGTCCCATTTGTCAAAGCAAAATGGGCAGAGTGTGCACATGATGTCTGTGGAAGCCTGGAGAAAATTGGCAGAATGACTGAGGGGAAACAACTTAGAGACTCTCCCGTAATGTAGTTATCCTGGGAATTTCTGATGCGTGTGCTAGAGATGTAAGGTTGCAAAGTGGGAGATGGCAGATCAGTCAATACTGCACGTGTGTGCTTGAGCAGCGTAGGATTTGGAAGCAAAGATCTGCTGAATTTCCACTAAATGTCTCTGTCATACAGCGGGTTTCTTCAATTGCATTGATTATTTTCCAGTTGTGTTTTTAAGATGCTCTTATATAAAGCTTATTGAAAGGTGTACCTTTAAAGGCAAGAATAAAATATAAGAACCCCTCTATGCCAAACAAGACCCACAAAAGATCCTTCTCTGAACTAAACAGAGGAACTAGAAAGCAGCTTAGAAGTTTAATTAAGATGAGTGAATGCTTTTAATTAAATAAAATGAGTAAAATGCGTCTGCATTTTACTAGCTCCCCACAATTAGGTATATAAGATAGAAAAGGAAATACGTCATTTGTCAAAGTGCTCATCACCAATATTTCCAGATTTAGTTTGATTGTTATTCACGCAAGGCAGTGATCACACTATAAACCACTTCTATCCAGACACCTGGGCACTGCTCACAAGCACACCTCCACAGTCATAGTCTGATCGCTCACAAAATACTGACTGAAAAAAGCACAGCGTGAGAGGTAAGAAGAAGAAGTTTACTTTTAAATTTCTCTTGATTATTTTTATTTGGAACAGAGTTTCATGATCCCAGGCTGGCCTTGCATCCCCCACATTGCCGAGGATGACCCTGAAGCTTCTGATCCTCCTGCCTCCTCCACTGAAGGCTGGGATTGCAGGCATGATCATGCAACAGAACGCTGGGTCCCTGACATTTTAACTTAAAAGGGGGCTTCTTAATTTACTTGGCAGTGCTAAGGATTGGCCATGCTGTCCACTGAACTTGGGGTTTCACACCTACAAGGTGCTGTCAAGTGCTCTACTACCAACTATATTCTAAAACCAAAACTGAGCAGTTTACATAAACAGTAAGCCCTGACGTCAGTTCAAACCACAACGTAAATTCTACTTTTCTTTAACATATGAAATAATATCTATACTTTTCTTTAATATATGAAATGGTATCTACCAACATTTTTTTAATGATGGGAAATGATGCCCTCAGCAATTCCTAGGACTAAGTCTATTCTCGGGTAACTTTGTGAGTGAGTAGTTGGCCTGAGAGTAGGAAGGAATCAAGGAAGAAAAGTAGAGAAGACTTAAATAGAGACATCATTGGCAGAACCCAACACCCAAATAGTGGAATGGAGGGCATCAGAAGGTTTGTAGACTTTTGCTAATCTCTTTCTCAGATATCACAGTTATCTCAAGAAATCAAGCTGCCAATTATGGCTGTGATGTGAATGAACATTAGTTTATATGGAAAAGGGTATAAAAACAAGATTATGAACTGCTTTAATGGAAACTCTTCTTCCAATCATAGAAGTACATACTAAAACCTATTAAGTATAGAACAAAAAAACTGAGAAAGACATATTCTCTGTCCTCTATGACATTAAATGTAATTTTGTAGAGAAGTAGACATTTACAAGACAGCAGTTAAAAGGCTTGATAGAAGAAAACATAAGACTAATCATCAATGATGAGCAAATAATTGCTAAAGAGATATTTAGATACATAGTTAAATGATAATCAATGAGAATCTAGGAAAGGCTTTTGTAGTTCAATGTGTTCTATAAAGTTTTCCAATTTTTTAACTTTTTTATTTTTTGGTGTTAAAGAGACAAAATTTTCTGTAGCTTTGGATCCTTTCCTAGAGCTCCCTCTGTAGACCAGGCTGACCTTGGATTCACAGAGATCCACCTGTCTTTGCCTCCCGAGTGCTGGGATTAAAGGCGTGCACCACCACTTTTACCTTCTTTGTAAACATACAACAAAGGTAATATATTAAGATTCAGTCCAAATCATTGTATAACAAATTAAAATCTATAGCAGTTTTCATATTTTTGAATTTATTTGGAAATGTATATTAGAGATATCACTTAGAATATTCTAAATAGTACAAGATGACTTTCCACTGTAGCACACATCTACAAAACACAGTTTGTTTACTGAAGTTTATGTGGTTTAGTAACAAACAGTATTAGATCACTTAGCATGAAGTCAACTTGTGCAAATATTGTACTAAAGCTAACTTTTTTTATGGATTTGGGTATATAAATTTCTGGTTCTGCAGGAAAAGGGGGCATCTTTAAAAACTGAAAATTTCGATTAAAATAAACACTTCAGGATATTATGGTTTTCCAGTATTTTTTCCAACAATATCTGCAATATTGCTTCCCACAGCAAACTAGAAATCATTAAATGTACTGAGTAGCTTTTTAATGTCAAGGAAATGGAATTGGCTTTTCCAAAAACAAACTCCAACTGAACTATTCCTGCAATAGTCTTTACACATATATGTACAATCTAGCTGTTTTGATATCTTTAATTTGTGGGTACGCATCGGTTTATACTTATAAAAGTAAATAAGAAGTTTGCATGTGTTTTGTGAAGGCTGCTCTACTGAGTGGGGAGGTAGGAGATGTGTAGACATGAAGAAGCGTCATTAATTTGCTTGCTGTGTTATTGTATTTACAAAGATGGCTATGATTGTTTAGCTTTAAAGACAGCCCTGAGGTTGTACCCAAGCCAGGGATGGAACTCAAGTACTGCTTTGGTTGCCGTTTTCTGATAGGTATCATGGTTTTGTAACATTGATCCCTTCGCACTTTCAGATGACTCTGTGAGCATGCCCAGTGTGGTAAGTGAGCAGGAAGCTAGTCTCCTGAGTGCCCTCGGGAGGAGGCGGTTCTCCAGCCACGTCTCCAGCATGTCTGCACCTCAGGCTGACGTGGGCATGTTACCCAGCCAAAGGTAAAGGCCTATGACTGTCCTATATTCTGTACTTAGGGGCAAAAGACGAAATTCCAAACATACACAAACATCATCCTATAAAAACTGAATGAGAAGCAAGTATGGGCTATGTTTCTAGAGAAACTGTTCAAGAAAGGGCTTTCAAGAAGGGTCCTATGGGTAATAGTTGTAGCTTTCTAAGCCAGGTCGAAATGAGAGCACACCTTTAGGTCCAAGTATTATTTCTTATTGAGCGATCCATAAATATAAATATAAATCTTTTCTTCTGGTCAATGCTATCCTTATATGCCAGATTTATCATTGAGCAAGAAAATGGTTATTTGGCAAGAGTAGAACAGTTTATGTGATACTCTGGGAGTTTAGCCTTCTGCAGTTAAGGTTCAACCGCATGTAAGAATGCTTCACCAAGCAGAAGGCATACCTCTGACACTGTGTGGACCGGGAAAGCCACTTCCATGCAGGTCACAGCTCTCTAGCTAGGTGATAAACTAGGGTGAAATGATCTGAAGGGGACCTTCTCTATCAGCAACTCTCAGATTCCCTGACTAAAGCTTTTAAAGCATTTCCCCTGGTGTTCGCTGCCATATGAGTGTAATTTTAAAAACAAGTTTGGGGCTCTTAGTTTTTAAACTTTTTATACTTAAGGAAAACAAGAATATATAATTTACATAATTTAAATTTAAAAATATATTTAAATAAACACTCATGTTTTAATTCTTCATGTTTTAAATAAAGTTAAAATACAAAAATGAGCTAAAAGTTAATCTATTTTTTTAAACAACTAATATGTTAATTTCAAGAATTGTATTCTTGAAATACAGTTCTTGGTGTTGCCTGACTTTTAGTGCGTTATTTTGTATTTTGCAGTACAGCCGTATGTATGCTGCATCACTGAGCCGTATCCCTCGCTACTGTCATTTTTAATACCCTTAGCAGCACAATTCACACACAGAACATAATATCAAAAGGAATATATGATTGTGTTCAAATTGATCTGGTATACAGGAGTATACTATACCCAAAACACTCAATAAATAGTTCATGTAACCTAAAAGTTGATAATTTCACTTTGAGCAAAAAAGACTTCATAAATTAAATATGGAACCAAGAGCCAAACAACATGTCCAAAGAAAGTAATATAAACACTTACTGTTGGTAACTATTAATTTATTCTTAGTTTTTACTATCCACATATTTGTATTTAAAATAATATAAATTGTAATTAGAGAGCTTTTGAACTGTTCAAAATAAGTCAAACTACTCATTCTTTTTCCATGAATATAGTGATAGATCAACTTACTTGCAAAGGAAATTTTTATCTAGTATAAACATATCCCAGAAGTTAAAAAATATTATAATGAATCACTTTGTTCTTGGATTATATTTTGGAAGTTGGAGAAGGGAACACTGTCTTTGTCCATTATCAAAAAAATGATTCTCTTGCTGGGGACAGAGACACTCAGATCTTTGATAATAGTCCTTTCAGTTTTGTAGATGCTTGACTCTACACAATTTAATGCATATATATTGAATACCTTATGGTTGCCTATCTTGGTGCTGGACCTGATGGGAAAGTGGATAAAATATAGCTCAGATGTGCTAACAAGTATCAGTTCAGTTGCATCCAAATAAGTGGATAAACTGCTACTAACTAACCAAATGACAGACTTCCGTTGTATTTACAATTCAGTCAGTAGGGAGTGTATAATAGAGAGGCAAATGTGAGTTCTTTTTAATGTTTTGAAGATACCTTCAATCTGTTTATTGATATTTTCATTGCAAAATTAGCAGGGGGAGTTGGGCTCTGTCTTTGCTTTTCTTAATGGCATCAGTTTCCAGACTTTGGTTGTGGCCATTCATGGTAAGTGGTTTTGTGTGATAATGTTAGGCTCTACAAGAAAATGTGAGGTCTTATCATTAAAATTCTGTGTCCATAAGATATCCTAAAAATATTAACCACGTAGCCAAAAGGCTACTAAAGAACTCATAGATTCATCTTCTACGGATCTACTCTGTGAGGCATTTCAGAGCTCATGTCTCCATTTGGAGCTCATTTTAACTCTTGACCAATAAACAGAGCACTCCTCTGAGAGTCGTACCCATCCGGTCTTTCCTTCCCCCATTGCCTTGAGTCCTATGTCTTGACAAACCCAGCACAAGGTGAAATGGTTGACTGTCTCCTTTTCCTTCCTTGTTCTGTTAAATTTATTTATTTTCGGTTCCTAGAAACAGAAAATTGCATGCTTTTTTCTCCCCCTTTTCCCTTTTCTTTTTTCTTTCTCTTTTTTTTTCCTTCTGCATTTTCTTTCCCTAAATGCTTCATCTCCCTACCCCTCCTGCAGTGAACCTAATGTCCTCGATGACTCCCAGGGCCTGGCCGCCGAGGGCAGCCTCTCTAGGTACAGTGTCAAAGCTGCCTGTCTATGGTGTCTGTTCTGGGAAACGAGCTGTTCCCTGTCACCTCCGTCACTCTGTCTCCTCCGTTTTCTCTTGCCCGTCTTGGTACCTATTTCCATCCCTCGCCCTGTGTTGTTCATGAGCACACGAGCCTGGAGTCAAAGGTGTAGCAGACCCTCCTTCTTTACAGACAGCTTCAGAGATCAATCACAAATAGTCTAAAAACCTTAATCAAAAAAAAAACTGCAGAATTTTCTATGGGGCATGTCTAATGAATGTCTAAAATATTTCATATACCAAAGGCTAGAGGTGTAGTTCAGTGGTAGTAACATGTGCTTAGCATGTGCTAGACCCTGGGTCCAATACCCAGTGCCTCCCCCCATCTAATCATTCATTTCCACACTTATATTCACTGAGAATTGCTTTATGGGGGGTCTTTTTTAGTACAGTTCCCTCTCAGGGAGCCCCTGTACTCAGTCGAATCAGACCTTTTAGCTAATATCATAGATGGTCAGGAAACAGTACCACTGTGGGGACAGCAATGCCACCGCCACTTGTGGGACTGCTTCTCTTTGATGCACGCTGCTCGACATGCCATCGTCGTCGTAGCGTGTTCAAACACCTATCAAGAATATTGGTTCTAGCACAAAGATGACTAGAAAACTTTCTGTGAAAAGTCTATTGCAAATTTTTCTTGGTAAGTAGTTGGAGAAGTCATGCAATGAAAACAGTAGACTACCTAGACTATTTGCTTAAGCGTTCAGAAATGGGTACTGCACCTTTAACACTCAGATAAACCACGTCAAACATTCCTAATCTTGTGCTGTTGATTTACACCTCTCAACTAATCCTCATTAGGGGCAATGCTTCTTGTTCATCTTTAGAGTGTCTTTGTCCCATCCCAAGAGAAAGCGCTCCCAGGGCTGCCTTCTATAGTGAGTACCCTACCCCATTTATTGCTTTATTCCTAAGATGAGGAAATGTTGAGAGGCCGTTCCTGTGAAAGGTTGTCTTTTGTTTTCTTTGCATCTTGTTCAGATTTCACATTTTCTTCTTCGACTGAAAATGGGAAATTTAGTCCATCATCAGGTCTATTTTTTTTTATTGGATCCATAATTCATGACATTCATTTGTGTTTGCGAGCCCTTGCTTGGACAGATTAGTCTCTCATTGGTAAAAGTGGAGGTGCTGCAGAGAGTGGGGCGAGGAAGGCTGAAAACACAGTCCTGGAGATTTCCCTTAATTGTTTATAATGTCTGAAGAACTTGCAACAAAGTCTAGCAGGGGCATCGGTGCTTTCAAAGATGTAATTGCTTAATGCTTAAAATTGCATGCGAACTAGGACAACCTAACTTTCAGGAAGCATAATCAGTGGATGATTAAGGATAGGGAGTATTACTCAGGCTTCTCCTTAGACGGCTTCGTGCCGAGAGTTTAGTCCAGATTTTACTTCTGCTGGCCGAAGGCACAGCCCAATGTGCATGAGAGGAGACAGGGTAGAGTTGATTTTTATTATTTTCTGAAGGACTTGGCG
The DNA here is from genome assembly GCF_982192425.1 of Myodes glareolus. Lineage (NCBI taxonomy): Eukaryota > Metazoa > Chordata > Mammalia > Rodentia > Cricetidae > Myodes > Myodes glareolus. Next base: position 9,366,959 of record NC_142026.1, read on the forward strand.
AGCTCAGGGTTCAAATGACTAGAGTTATTTGAACTAACTCCTGTGCTAGGTCTGGTGCCAAAGGAGAAAGCTCAGTGTTTGTGTTAGGTGCTAAGACAAGAGCAGAGCCAGAATTAGAGACCTCGTCTCCAGGTGAATTAATCATGTTAGCATTTTGATGACCATCTTAAGTCAGCTGTTATTGATCTGTTGCTGCTGGCACTGTTTTTCTTTGGACCTTGGTGTTAGTCACCAGGCCCAGCGGTGGTCATTAAGAAATGGAAATAGAAACAATTTGCTTTTGATTCTGGAATAATTTTATTAATGTGGAGGCTTCCCACCAGCCACTAGCACATCCACCTTTGCCATATGCTGCAAGCTGTATCTTGAATGCCATTGTGTCAGCAAGTTCTCTTTGGAGGAGAGGAAGTTTGAGCACTTACTAAAAGGAAGGCTTACTAAATGGCATGTTTTTATATATTTTCTTTGCAGTCTTTCTTCTTTTTTGGCACAAGAACTCTTTATACACGTTCTTAAAATCCAAAAATAGAAAGGTTGATACCCATGTGAATTACATGTAATATACATTTTAGCAGTAGGATCTGAAGCACTCTCAAAGTTATCCTGAAGAAAATCTGACCCAAGCTTACTAGGAAACACACAGAAAGGAAGCCAGTAAACCCTGCCACACACCCATCCCGATCCGTGTATAACTTTTATAGGACTTTGCTTCTGAGAGGCCACTTGTTTAGACAAAGGAGCCAAGCTGGACTATGCAGGCTGAGTGGGGGAAGACAGCCAGATAAGGTGACGGGAACTGAAAAAAAAAAATTTATACCCTAATTAGAGACTTCTAAGATTTTTATAAAATCGCACTAATACATTTCTTTTAAAGACTCAGCCCCCAAGTTCCCATCAGAAACATTGTTTTCTGTCTGGTTCCGTTTCTTAAAACTTCTATTGGAAATTAATAAGCTAAATCAAAATTCCATGGAAGACTTTTCTTCTATGGAGAGCGCTGCTCTGAGGCATAAAAACTCAGTGTAGACGTTTCTCAAACACATGTGTATACCATGGGCATATTTTCCCTCCAGAATAATAGAGATCTAGAGAAGTGATTTAAGTCCTTAAGGCTAGATGTTTATAGTTGAGAACCAGATTTTGTTTGGACATGTTAGGATATTTTTAAAAGCAGGATTCAACAGTGAACTCTTAATTTAAAAAGAAATTATCTTGGCATTTTAATCTTGGAAAAGCTTAGTCATAGTGACACAGAGGATCCAGTCCAAGTTTAAGCAAGACTGTAGTCTAGATAAAATAACAATAACCCATATAGTAATGCCCATCTCATGCTCATTCATAACCTCTCAGCATGAAAACTTGCCTGGTATTCTTAAAATGCAAGAAAGATTCCACCAACCTTTAGTACCGCTGAAAAGACAGGGCCAAGATGATGTGCACTGGGGCACCCAATGTCCGCTTTGCCTTTGCTTTGTCAGTTCTGATGTCTAAAACCCAGTTATTACTACAGTCTGACTTGAAACTCTCGTCTGTAAATTCTGTAGCACTGGCATTGTCCCGGGTGCCGTGGAGGCTGAGTAGCTCACTGAAACAACGTCTGTGAAAGGGAGGGATGAGCGCTGGTCTTCTGCTCGCTTCCCTGCCGTCTGCCTGCTGCTCCTTTAGTGCTGACTTCATGAGTTCCCACCGCAATGCAGTCACTCAGGATAAACTGCTGTGGACGTGTATTAGGCCCCACTTCTAGAGTTCTATAACCAAATGAAAGCTCAAGCCAAAAATGTAGAAAGAAGCAATAAACACAGCAATTCACTATTCAGAGGGTGTTTTCATCCAGAGTGTCTGCTTAACTTTTTATTTAGGTTATATATGATATATTGCAATACATGGTTTACTTTTTATAATTTGAGTGACACAAATTTAAGCCTGCATTACTGAATGGCTCCTTGTTTACACAGTGCTTATTTAAAGAAATGCTATCAGTCATATAATTAGGAAATATACACTTCAGTCCAGGCCATTATGCTGCAGCAATGTCAAGGAGGTGATCTTATCAAAATCATTTTTCTAACATTGCACAAATTCCCCTAGCTTATGAATTGCTTCCTTGTATTATAAACAGGAACTAGTTTTGAATCACAGTTTGAATCCCACCAACTCTGCTGTGCTCTGGCTGAATTTTCTCCTCTAAAATTTGGATCTTACTATCAGTTTTCCAAGGAGATATTTTCAGGAACTTGGAAACACGAGGGAAGGAAAGATATGCCAACAGAGGCTTGTCGTGTAGCCCTAGCCCTTGGGAGGCCTGCAGCAGGTGCACAGCACATTCCAGGCCAGCAGGGTAACATACCAAGACCATGGCCCTCTACAACTAAGGTTATTTACTTATGAATGTTTTGCAAGATGTTAGTTTAAATTTGGGAAGTTTTATTAGATTTTATACTTACTCTTTCACCCTGTTAGGTTAAGACAGCTGTCATTCTTTAAATTAATGCTTCCAAGAAACCAGTGTTCTATACAAGATAAAGCTTTTAGTATTTGATCAACTAGTTTGGCAAATCTTAACATCATTTCAACTTCTTAATTGTTTTTCATAATTGTTGGATAAGAAATTATATATATATATAAGTTGTCTACTTAATAATATATATATATATTTAGTTGTCTACTGAAGTACACTTTTAAAATTTGAGAATTCCCAATAAAATATTGTAACTTCTTGATGAGGAAAATAATTTTGATTATTGTATTTATGATAGATGAAGACTTTAGATGAGACTGCTTCCAAAAATGTAAAATATAAAGAAGAACATTAATGCAGACAGGTTCTTAGTATGAAGATCTTGGTTTCTCCCAGTTCCTCCAGGTGACTAAGGTATTACATTATGTGAAGGAATGGAAACTAAATCGTAGCTAATTTTTATAGTAAGCTCCAGTTTGAAGTAAACTCCAAGTTATGAAAATTTTTGCCTACATTACATTGTTAGTGTTTTAGGTGTTTCTTATTCATGTGATTTAATTCATTGATACAGCAAGGAGAAATTTCATCATTGTATTTCTAGGGCAAGTATAATTTATTGCCTGGAATGTATTCCAGGAGCATGTTCTATAATTTCATTTTTGATGTGCACATTCCTATATTATTTACACAGAATAACTAAAGACAATAGATTTTTCAGCTGTAAGCCTCTCTGTCCATAGAGAAATGTTGACGCTCATGAGCTTCCCCTGGAGGATCCATCATAAAGTTCCTGTTATGTTGTGACATTTAACTCTGCAAGTAACGTATATTTTTTCTTTTCTTGCACCATTTTTTTCTCACAACCTCAGATTATAAAAATGATATCAGAGGACTGCCTCGTATTCATTTTCTCTGCCCCGTTATGTTTCAATAAACACTCCCTTTTAGTTTCCTAGAAGCATAAACTCATTACAAACAACAAGTGTAAAACAAGAAAGCATGCTAAACATGTCACTTGCCATATACAAGCCATTTTACATCAACTAACTTCTTTTCTCTACCTTAATGGGAGGTAGTTGGTAAGTATCAACCTCCTTTTATGGCCAAGGGAACTGAGGTAACATCTAGATGTCAATGAAGAATCCATTCCAATGGTAGCTTTGCTTGGTATTGGGAGAAATGGGTTCCTACTTGTGTGCATATATATGCTTTCCAGCTTAACAGACACATGTTAAAATGGATAACTAATAAGGAGATGTCATTTCAGACATGCCAGCATCATAGTCTGGACTGATTATCAAAATGTGCTGCACTGTTCCCTTAGTGTAGAGTTCCTTCATACACACTACAAAGTCATATAATGTACATCAATCTGTTGAACTTCATTTTGGGGCAAGAAAAGAAGTTTTAAATGCCTTTTTGGGTGTTCTTTGTAGAATTTTGTGTTGCATAGCTCAGATGATGCAATCATATCCCTATTTCATAGAAAATTTGACAGATCTTACTGAGTCATTGCTTTTTCTTCTAGTAAAAATATGAGTTGTACTTTAAATGATAGCTTTGACTGTACCAACTGCAATTAGTAGCCTGTCATACATGAGAAGCATCTGAATACCCATCTTGTAACTGATTTCTTTTACTAAAAGTGCAGCGAGGTGTTTATGTAGCACATTAAAAAAAAACAGAAATGTGTAGATATGATCATTCTCTATTTCTTTTTGTGGACAGTTGCTGACTGGGTTCCTCTGTGGGATGTTTTATAGTTACAATATCTGTAGATGACTCTCCTTTTGCAAAGGCAAAGACATCATTTAACTGTAAATCAATTAATCACATTGACATCAACCACAGAATTAAAGTGTCATATGGGCACAGTGTATTTCTCTTTTCATTCTCTCTTCCATTGTAGATACCTATAATATGATACATGCATGAAGAATGAAAAAGAATCATGGCCCATTTCAATATGTTCAGCTTCACCAACACTGAAGTAGCAGACCCTGTCAGTAGTCCTTTTTGCTTATGAGACACATATACACAGTAATTTGGGGGGAGCAGACTGTTCCTTTTATCAACTGCACAGTTCACTTGAGTGCAGCTAATTGGGTTGTACTGCCAGTTTCCTTGCCAGCCTTTTAAATCTAAAATAATTTTCAAAAATATTTAAATTTTCTACCCATGTGACTCTTTGCTCAGCTGTCACAGAGACTTCAGGCTGCAAACATGTGTTGAATGTGTCCCTTCACCCAAATGGATTCTGTGTCTGATGTGTTCAATATTTGTCCATCTTATTTTCATTTAAATTGGAAGTTTTAAAACAGGTGTTCCCATCCATGTGACAAAGTTGTTTGTGTGTATTTGTCGCCAGCGTTTCCATTCCCCTTGAAAAAAATTGAGATTAGAATATGACATGTGAAGCCTTTTGATGGCTTCCAAACCAGGGGTGTGAGCAAACCATTGCCCTGCTGAATGATAGATACAGCATCAATGATTGAAAACAGAATCTCAATTTTGACAGCTTGGGGCTACAAGCCTTTGAGAACCCCTATCCCAGGGACTCTTCCCCAACCATCCTTCAAAGATAATGATATCTTTGAAGTGACTGTTCCATATAAGTGGTTTTGGCTAACACCCACCAGAGAATGGTCTTTGGAGCTGTCTTGAGGGTAGACTAATGCTGTTGATGCTTGGCAGGGTGGCAAGTGTACAGAGTGAACCTGGCCAGCAGAACCTCCTGCTGCAGCAGCCACTGGGGAGGAAAAGGGGCCTGAGGCAGGTAAGTAGACCCTGAGATGCTACGAGAGTCATCCTGTAAGATGGAAGATCCACTTGCTTGCTAATATCTTTGTTTATTAAGATTACACTTGGCCTTCTTGCCTGAAATAAGCTGTGCACAGCAACCATAAAGTATGTTTGGTAAATGCTTGGGCAAACTGAGCATGTGAGGTTTTTATTGTACAAAGCTGACTGTTTGAAAAGGGATGTCAGCCTACAAATCTTGGTCTCTGTCTGGCAAGCTTCTTTCCCAGTCAAACTCACAGCAGTGCTTAAACTGGCTGTTATACAGTTAACCAAGTACCTGCTTTTACAGGGTTGGAGATAGGTTCTTTCTCACCATGACATTAGAGATTTAATTTAATATTGAAACAGAAGATCATATTTTCAGCTAGGTGTTGTGATGAATACCTGTATTTCCAGAATGTGGGAGGCTGAGAGAGGAGGGCTATGAGTTTAGTGCCAGCCTGGGTTACATAGAGTTGGAAGCTAGCCTGGGAGTGATTTCCTTAGGTGAGATCCCTCCCTTTCTCAGCCCCTTCTCCTCCTCATCTCCCTTCTTCCATCTCTCCAGCACACCTATCTCCTCTCATTTCTCAATTTCCAGACATGGTTTCAATATATAGTCCAAGCTGGTATCACATGCAATCCTCCTGCCTCGGGCTTCTGAGTATTGGGATTCCAGGTATGCACCACCACTTCTGGATTATACATTGCTAAGCAAAAGTCAGAGTGAAGTTCCAATGTTTTGCTCGAGGCTGGTTTTTTAATACATCTCTCTGAGAGTTAAGAGATAAAACTATAGTTTTAGATGAGCAAAAGTCGGGTATTAAGCATAATTTTGGGGATTTCTATCCACTGAAATTCTTAAATTTAGCATTTCAAGTCCATTGATGTTCCAAGGCTACGGGAAGGAACAAGTAGGATTGTTGACTCAGGATTCCCAGATGGTTGGCTTTTCTTGCCAGTTTTATTTTATCTATTTTCTTCAGCTAAGACGCCCTCTTCTGTCAAGGCAGAAGACTCAAACTGAACCCAGAAACCGCCATGGGGCTCGACTGTCCACCACTCGCAGGAGCATTCAACCTAAAACCAAGCCATCTGGTGAGGGAGCTATCATGTGCCCCTTCTGATTGCACCACTGTTGTGACGGTAGGCAGCTTGGCCTAGGAGCCCTGCAGAAAATGAGAAGATGCCAACAACCTTGCTTTTGGGGAGGTCTAGGATGTTTCCAAGAAAACTTTACTACTTCTTTTTTCTCTTCTCATCTTCCCTAACCTTTCCCTACTCCCTGTGAACCTAGATAATTGGAACGGCCCAAGGTAAATTGTTCATATTCTGAAACTTGAATGTGAAAGGTTGTGTTTTCTTTACTGAATCCAGAAACCAGACCATTCTGCTTCTTACTAAAGGTGGTACAGTGAATAACTCTTTGTGTTTTTTGGTTCTAGAATTCATCAGTAGGAGGGTCATTATGATAAGTTAGCCTTTGCATCTTGCTTTAGGCCATTTATGTAGAAATTATTTTCTCTCAATTTTGTTTTTCTCTTTTCTATATAAGGAGAAATACATATACATAGAATGGCCATATAAGATCTCATTTATTACAAACCAGCAACGTCTTTATGATAATCACTCGTTAATGTCAATTATTAAGCACCAACAGCCAATTTCTCTCCTACTTATTGGTTCACCTCTACTTACAGTTGATCAGAAGCGATCTGTGACCTTCATTGAGGCTCAACCAGAGCCAACAGCTGCCCCAACAGACATACTTCCTGCCACAGGCCAACCACAGGGCTGCAGCCCAGGGCCATCGAGGAAGCCAGAAGGAACTGACAAACCAGTGCTCACATCCTCTCCGGCCATTGTTGTTGCAGACCTTCACAGTGTGTCTCCCAAGCAGGTGAGGGCACTACAGAGGCAGCAAGGCCTGCTGTTCCTTGCAGGAACCACTTAGATGTGATATTCAGAAATGAATAATTTCTTCTAAATAATTACGTCTGGGTCTGTAACATGTTATTGCCCAAACAGATAATATTTATGCCATTGTGAAAAAGAAAATCCATATAAAGTGTTTGGTCAATAATGTGTCTATAAATAAGAAGAACCAAGAGATGTCTTTTGTAGAAAACTTTATGCTTCCTACTAAATTAAGAAATAATTTTTCCACTAATTTAAGAAATAATTTTCAGCTGGAATAATCACTGACAACAAAAATTTGATACACAGTTGGAGTATTTTTCAAGTAAAGCATGTGAAATTACTAGCTTAGATGAATCCTTCTCATAGTATTATTTTATTTTGCTTTATGAATAAATTTTTTCTTTTCTTTTCCCTTTTTTTGGAGACAGGGTTTCTCTGTAGCTTTGGAGCCTGTCCTGGAACTCACTCTGTAGACCAGGCTGGCCTCGAACTCACAGAGATCCTCCTGTCTCTGCCTCCTGAGTACTGGGATTAAAGGCATGTGCCACCACTCCCAGAATGAAAGAAATTTCTACAGGTACCATATTCTGATGTGATAGTTAAAGAAAACAAAGGGTAATATTAGCATACATATTTGCATTAATAGTTAAAAAGAACTGTAGCAATACTTTATATCAGTTCATTTTTACAGATTATAAGATATTCATGGGCCCTCCCCCCCCAAAAAAAATTATATGTCAACGGATAGAAAACCAATGCTTTGAAAGCTGGAAGGGCCTTATAGATCATCCCTGAGACAGGAGTTAGGGCATGGATTCACCTTTGAGTTCTTGCCCAGTTAGAGCTACATAGCCGTTTTTATGTTCTTCTCTGGTCCGTGATGCTATGATCCTTTGATCACAGAGTGAGCCCCTTCTTGCTGAAGAAGAAGAACAAAAGGAGGACACAGAAGTACAAGGTGCTGCCGTACACAGTCCCCTCTCTACTCAACTCTCAGACCCTGATGACTTCACTGGCCTTGAGACATCTAGCCTCCTACAGCATGGAGATACTGTCCTTCACATCAGTGAGGAAAACGGCATGGAGAACCCCCTGCTGTCTAGCCAGTTCACGTTCACTCCTCCTGAGCTGGGGGAAAAAGATGCAGCACCAGACAAGTCCCATGTTTAGGTCTCTGTCGCACGGGCAGTGATCAGGAGACCAACGCAGCACTTCATAGCCAGTGGGCGGCATTAAGTCTGAGTAGATTTTGCTGTCAAAGCTCTTTGAGTGTCATAACCACCTTAAAAATCAGTAGCTAAAAGTCTTTAGTCATGTGAAGATCCTAAAAACAGAGGAATAAGGGGAAAGAGCCATTTCACCGCACATTCTGTAGACCTTGCTTTGAGCAGTTAAGAATATATATACTATTACAGACAGTTGAGAATATATACTGTTGCTTCCCTCATAAGACTACTGACTATATGTTCTAAAGAGGAATGCAGTCTTTTAAGATACTCACATTATACATTTCCTGAAAATGTTTATTTTTGTAGTTTCAAAAATTTTACATTATGTGGATATATGTATTGCAACTCACATAAAAACAACCAACAAGAAAAATAATTAGATTGGAGACACTAAATTACAAACCTGGCAGTTATTTTTGTTTTCGTCAACAATATAGCTAGGAATTAAAGGAACAAAACACTATTTTTTAGAGCTGTGGACTTTTCAAAATTTATTTTTAACTGTCATTTTCACTAAATGCTATAAATCAAAATTCTAATGCCACAGACAATTTCATATCACATTAGACAGAATATTCTAGGAATTCTCAGATATGATTCTGAATCAATAACATAGTCAGCTATATAATTATAAAAAACTAAATGTAAACAGCATTGCTTGAAAGAGATGGCATTCCTACTTCTAGCCTCAACTACATACAGCAGTGTCTAAATTCGATCTATTGGGAAAGGGGATTATATTCCCTTACAGTCCTTGTGCCTGCCCCTGAGGGCATATTTTCATACATTAAAGTTAAGTTGTTAGCATTAGATCGGAAAATAATTTTTCTCAGTAGTCAAATATTCTGTGATCCTTAAGAGATCTCAGTTAATGAGGAAAAATACAGAGTAATCAATTTGTTCATAGACTTGGACAGCTTGTATATATCACAAATAGGGCTTTAACTTGAAGTGCAGTTACTTCAAAAAATAAAATCAAAATTGGAAGGCTTGTGAGGCCAGTACTTAGTAGATTATTAAAGGGCTGGGCATCGTGCAGTTCATAAATGGTCTTCAAAAGTTTAGCAGTTTACATTAGAGAAATGTTACATAACTACTAAGCATTGAAAGAAATACATACCTACACTGGTATGGTTATGTTCGTGTGTGTGTGTGTGTGTGTGTGTGTGTGTGTGTGTGTGTGTGTGTGTTAGTCTTCAAATAGAAGGTAAACAGAGTTTGATTGTGTGGAGATGAGTTTAAAATATGTTCTCTATGCTCAAATGTTGATTATGTTGGCTATGAAATGGACATGTATAAAAAGAGGAGACCTATCAATCCAACAAGTCATAAAGGAAAATGATTTTTACGTTAGAATTGCATAGTTTATATTGTGATTTATAAAATCAAATATATTTTGGGACTATGGACCCATTCACAAAGATAATAAAGGTATCTATAAATTAATTAGAATAAAATTTAAAATCCCCCAGTTGAGAAAATCAAGGTGGTATCACCTCCAGAAATAAGTATGGGAAATCAAGGAGATAAATGAACCTCTTTTATGTGCTTTAACATCTTCACATCGTTTATACTTAATGCTGAGTTCATCCCTAAGTGCAGAAGCCAACATGCAAGTGGTTTTCTGGTTCTAAATCGATGTATTTTGCCTGTTAAAAACTATGCTGCTCAATTAGCATTAGAGGCCTTATGTCTGGTACGTACAAGTGTCTGAATTATGTGTGTCTATGTGCTTTGTTCCAGTTTGGGGATTCTTGAGTCAAAATCTCTATAATCATGTCAGATATTTAAGAAGTGTAGAGGTTAATGCATTGTTAAATATTCAGTAATAACCCTAAATATCTTTATATATTTCAAATGTGCTGGGCTGTTTGAGAAATGATTTTACTGGTCTGTCTATCTTTTAACCTGACTCCTTCTCTGTCATGTATGGAAGTCTGTTAGGAATTTTTTTAATAAGCTAAGTAGTGTTTATCTTGGAAAAAAACAAAAAGACTTGTCCACTCTGAGAAATAGGGACTTACAGAGTGGAAATGCTCTCTCTCGTGTTGGGCTTCTGAAATTTTGCAGAGATGTGTATCTATACCATTTTTTTTTATGTCCTTAAACGTGTTGAATGTAATGTGTTGAATGTTTATGTGTGGTGACTAAAGTATCCATGTATGTGCATAAGACTGTCACAAGATGTATTCTCAGGAATACTATTACCTGGAGTTTGAAGGAACAATTTAAAAGAAAACAGTTAGGGAAGAGAAGAAGTAAGTTTGAGTTAATTGACAATCTTTACAATATTCAAAATGTGACTAAGCACTAATTATCACTTATGATCAATATAATATTAGTAAAATAGATTTATTTCTTAATATATGCTGCTTGATCATATTTATTTCATTCAGAGGAAGGATAAAGCAGGCACTCACTTTCACCAGGTATTAAAAAATTACATCCAATGAAGATTGGTCCTTTGGAAAGTGACTTTATAGAGAGACATTGGAATATAAACATATCATCCATGATAATGGGTAGAGATTTATACTATTGAGATTAAAGCAATTTAAATCCTGGATGCAGATTCTTCTAGAACAAACACTGTATTTTCATTTTTGGCATTCACTGCTTTCTATAACTCTATTAAATTACTTGATTCTTCTGACAACGAAAGTGAGTTACTGAGTGCCTTGGGATAAGTCACTGAGAACTACAGTGTTAAAGGGCACAACTGGGCACATGGCAGTGCTGGAGGCAAAAGTTGGTTTGCATTGAGCCTCCACGAGTAACTTAAGACAAGATGGCATCACTCTTTTAACAACTGGGATTTTTTTTTAAGTCAGTTGAAGAAATTTCTCCATTTTGCTTCCCACCTCCTAGAATTTCTGAGGAAATAAGAGTGTACAGAGATCTATAGGGAAGAAAGGGTTATAGAATTATAGTCTAAAACATGAATTGTATACCTTCCTTGGGTTACACAGGCTACTTTACCAGAGCCCCACTGTTGCTCTCTGACCTCACCCTTCCAATTCATGGCCTTGTGTCTCGGCAGTGAGTAGAATGTCCCACCTCCTCATTTACTTTTGTGGGTCTCAACTGCAGCATTTCAGAAGCAAACTCTGATTTGACACTCAGGAGAATAAAAACAAGTTGAGGGCAGAATGTATTTGGAAAAGTTTATGATAAATTTACTTATATTATTTAAGGATCATTTAGGATCATAAATCTATGTACCTCCATAATATTTTAATAGTCACTGTGACCATGGGATTAAAGTCCTTTATTAGCCATTTTTGTAGGTAAAAACAAAGGATTGACTGCACAGCCAACTTCCCTCAGATAACTATAAAGTCTGTTAGGAATACTGAATGACCAAAGAGCATGGAAAAATGCATAAGAATAAATACTGAGATGTTTATGAAAGATATTTATGAAAGCTATTGACTTCTGTGTTTGAATATGCACATATAATAAAATAAATCTAAAAGTATTTAATGTTCTCCAATTTCATTTCTCTCCTTTGGGAATGGGTTAGCTCATTCAGGATCATTTTTGAAGACTTGGAGTGTGCCTTCTTTATGCATCTCTTCTTCTTCATACCTGCACTGGATGCCTAGCTGAACATCACCAATCAGTCCCCTCCATTTCTATATACAATTGATATCCACCTACAGGCACTTCCCATCCCCCACTTTTCAAAATAAAGCACAATGTAGGAATGGAAGACAGGTAGCCAATTTAACTTCACTGCCCAGATTATGACCTGCTGGAATTCTGGTAGTCCGTGTCAGAACATTAAAGATTTGATTGTCCTCTGTCTGTGGCAATAGAAACCATGGCATCTAAATTAGCATCAGCTATGTTTTCAATAAAATTATATCCTGTCCTTTAGAAGTTGCTCTTGTCGAATCCATGATTTTCTTTATATGGCCCCACATTTCTTCCTGACCCATTTGGCAGTAGGACACTTACCCATTTCAAGAATTATGGCCAAATAATAAACAACTCCAGAGGAAGTAGGACCACGGAAGTCTAAGAAAGGCCTACACTCAGCAGCCACCTGTTCTCACCACCTTGACCAGGGAACATCACGGAAGAGGGAACCAAAGGGCTGTAGGAGCTGGAGGGTGGGGAGTGCTATAAAATGCTGTTACGGGATGTGACAGGACTGCTTCAATTCCGAGTGCACAAGCAACTGTGGCTACCTGCACAAAATCCTACAAAAGTAGGAGAAGGATTAGTTAGGAAGAAAAAAAGGGTCAGCACGAGTTGAAAGGGTGGACGAGTGGGTAACCGGGGCTAGGATCACAATATAAGGTATACATGTATGCAATAGTTAAAAAAAATACATTTTGAAAACAAATCCCCAAATTGTAGGCGGTAGTCTAGCTGATGGGCCCGAAGCCTTCTTGTACTATACTCAATAAACTATTTTTCCTTACAAAACCGAGAAGCTATTCTACTGAGACGAAAAACCCAAGACCGGAGGCAAAAGGCCCACCCCTCGCCACCCACCTGACAGCTCCGCCCCCCAGGAGGAGGCGGGACTTCCTCGCCGCAGGACCGCTGCTTCCGGCAGAGTCCGGAAGAGAGTGCGGGGTGGAAGGGGGCGGAGCCAGTGCGGCGCGCCCAATCGGGACGAAGTCTTCTCTGGCCCGGGCTCTCGTGGGCTCACTCGCTCTAGGGAACCGGCACCATGGCGTCGGGCTGCAAGATCGGCCCGTCCATCCTCAACAGCGACCTGGCCAACCTGGGGGCCGAGTGCCTGCGCATGCTGGACTCGGGGGCCGACTACCTGCACCTGGATGTAATGGACGGGTAACTCCGCGGGGCTCGGGGCGCGCTGGCCGCGCGGGTCGCGTCGCTGCACCTCAGCGAGCGCCTGTTGGGTGCACGGCGCCCCTTTGCGACGGGCGGCCTCCCTGGTCGCTCTGCTGAGGGCACCGAGCCGGCCCTGGCTGCCTTCGGGGCCCGGTCCCCAGTCCTTCCCCACCCCCAGTAACCTGTGACACTAGGACCCGGAAGCCACCTTCAGTAGTCAGGGCATTTCTTTCAGAAGCTGGCAGAAAAACTGAGGTTCAGTGGGACCGGCACGACTTGTCCAAACTCAGATAACTAGTCCGCGACACAACTGGGAGACAGACTCGTCCACGGTTGCGAGCTTGACACCTGTATGTGATCCCTAAGGTCGACCACTTGCTGACTTGTTTAGACAAGCCGCTTCAGCCCTCACTGAGGTTTGGTTGTAGTATTTGGAAAATGGAAGTATTATTGATAATAGAACGCTTCCGCGTCTTTGGAAAAATGAAATGAGCAAGTCGAGTGCCTGACGTGTAACAGATTCTCTACAGTTGTTAGTCGTATCGAATAACCTTTCGAAGTCTGATTTTTCTGTCTATTTTCTCTTCAGGCACCCTGCTCTTCAGGGAGGTCAGATTTTTGTAAGTAATTTTGAAGCACTGTAGTTTTAGCTTTATCATGCTCAGAATCAGGGTCCAAGTTTCCTAAGTCGGTTATAAAGTGAGAAATAAACCTAGACCCAAAGGAGGCCGTAAGACTTGCACAAGATTACAGAAGATTGTGACAGACTTGGAACTTGAGTCTTCTTGGCTTTGACTAGCATTTCCCACCGGAAGTTCCGCATTGAATGATTAAAAGCCTTGGGTTGAGATAGAAAAATAAATTTATTTCAGATAATCAAACTCTGTTGCCCTCAGTCACATCAGCAAATATGTGTTATTTCCAAGAGGTTAGTTTGTTTCTTGTCTTGTTGGGTGGAACTGGGGGTTGCTGTTCGTTTTGTTTTTCACACAAGGTATATGTAAAATCGAACTAGCCTCAAACTCTGAATCTTGCCTCAGCTTCCCAAATGCTAGGATTGCAGGCTTGGTCTATCACACTGAGATGCACCTTTTTAATGTCACTGGCTACTCTGTAGCAGGTTTTTCTCCTTTTGATCTCTCTGGTTAAATCTCTTGTTTTATCTTAACACGTACTGAAAGCCGTCCACTGAACCAAGTATGTACCATAAAGATTGTGGCTATGTTTTTGGCGCCTGAGAAAACTCAGGGGTCTCGGCATGGGTCAGGCTACAGATGTAGCTCTGAGCCTGCTTATACAGAATGAATGAATGGAGAACGTTCCTTTTCAGTTTGCTAATAGGAATATTGAATGTACGTAGAAGCACATGACATTCTGGTCTAGTACTTTCTTATAAACATTCTTTTAAAACTTCTTTTATTTTTTAAAATTGTAATATGATTACGTTGTTTCTCCCTTTTCCTCCCACTAAACCCTCTTATACTACCTCCTTGCTCTCTTTCAAATCCATGGCCTCTTTTTAAATTAATTGTTATTACACACATACACACACACATCCTAAATGTGTAAACGTGTCCTGCTCACCTATAGGTTACTTGTGTGTACATTTTTAGAGCCGGCCATTTGGTATTGTTTAAGACTGTGTTTCCTGCTCTCAGCATTTTCCTAGTTATCTAGTTCTTTGTATAGGGCTAGGAACCTGTGGGCTGATGAGGTACTTTTTGAGGTTAATGTTTTGTGAATGAAGAGTGAGGTACAGTGCCATGTTTCATAGCCCCCCCCTCCGAAAAAAAGGTGGAACCAGAGTCTCAAAAATGCTTTCTGTAAGGCCTGAACTTCTACAGAACTCTTAAGGAATTTTTTGTACTTAGTAATTACAAGTTTTAGTTAGTAATCTTCAAGTAGTAATTTATATTTGTATTATTTTCTCTGTCTCCTGATGTCTGTCTCCTGATGTCCTGATGTCTGCTCACCTTGGTATCTGAAGTAAAGCTCAGTGCATCCATGTTATCATTGCTTAGTAATAGCAGGAAGCTTTGCTAAGAATTACCTTTGCCCCTCCCAGCAGAGCCCCTCCCTATGGCAGATAAGGTGAGAAGGAAGACTTTAAAAACATTGTTCTATTATGCTGGGAAGCACTGGCTTGGGAAACCTAAAGTTTTCATATATAATTTTTATGCCTTTTAATCTTTACCAACTTTTTTCCCCCTTGAGTAAAAAGCTGTTCTAGTCATCATTTGCAAAAGAGGAAACCAGTTTAGGGAAGTAGAGCTTCTTTCCCGTTGTCCTCCCTGAGTAGACAAAACCTGAAGGAGCTGGTGTCACCCACCTCATTTGCCACGTGGTACTGTGTTTCCAGGGCAACAGTACAAAAGTGAGCTGTGGGCTCCCTTTACAAAGGTGGTCGGCCTCAGAATAAGTCCTTCTCTTTTCCACTTCACCCCCCCGGCCCCAGTTTTCTTCCTGCTTAAAACTAAATTTATCTAGAAAGTTAAAAACTGGGCCGGGAAACACTAGGTGACCAGACACAAGTATGGTTCAATATCTAAAATAAAGGGCAGAATTATTTTTCTGCAAAAACATATTGAGGAAAACACAAAGCACATCACGGCAGGATGGTGGCTGAATCAGGCTGATCCCAACCATGGGAGCAGAGCAAATATCTACATCTAAACTAGTCTTCAGGATTTTAAATTGGGGAGATTTCACATGAATACTGGACTTCTGACTTGGTGTCAGAGCTTTGTCATCCATGTTGTGTTTTCTGATAAAGCCGTGATGAGTGAGCGAGCACCTTTCACCAGCTCGATGTTTACTTGTGCCTGTGCCTTACCCCCTTCCAACCCGTCTCATCTGCTCAGTTTTGCTTCTTAACTTTGCCAACTGCAACTGGCTAGTGACTCTGTGATTCCTGATTCACAGGTAGATTGTTTTCTGGTTCCAGTCTTGGTACATTTTGTACCGACCTTAATCCTCTTACTGGCTTGTTGAATTTTCTGCAGTAGACTGCATTCCAGTTATCACTAAGTGAGGTATAGTGCTGGTGATGACGTGATGAGAGAGGAAGCTTAT
This sequence comes from Myodes glareolus, assembly GCF_982192425.1. Lineage (NCBI taxonomy): Eukaryota > Metazoa > Chordata > Mammalia > Rodentia > Cricetidae > Myodes > Myodes glareolus. The sequence goes on from NC_142026.1 coordinate 9,383,228, forward strand.
GTTCCTGCATTATGACAGTTCTAGCAGAATTCCAGCAAGCCCCTGGCTAAGGATTGCATTCAAGGAGGGAAATGTCAGTAAAATCGTTATAAAGTTGACTTTTCTGGTGAATTCCTTTTCTTTAGAGTGAATTCATTTAGAATTTTCTAGTCTGGTAAGAGATCTTTGAGGCATTTGATAAAAAGTCATGTTCTTGGGTCTTTGGAACCTCAGGAGCCCTCATGAAGAAACTGTAAGTCCCTTGATAGTTGGTGGTGTCAGACAATTCCAAGATACTTGGTGTCAAGCCTGGGTTTCTGTCCTTGTTGGTTATGGCTTAGCGACAGCCTTTAGGGTTTTTTTTTTTTTTTTTTTTTTTGGTGAGAATATTGATGCATTTTGTGCTGGTAAAGTTAGTGAACGCAGTTCTTTGTATTATCATCAGAACACAAGCACAAATTGCTCACATAAGTTGAGAGTAGTTTTTATATGTTACATTTGTGTTTCTCAAGTAAGTTTTTACTTTTTTGCTTCTCACCCTGTCTTTTGTCACTATATTTGTTTTCTTAATAAATAAGATATAAACTGAGCAGACTTATTTTCAAGGCCACACGGTAAATTAAAAGAACAGTATATGCAATTAAAGACTTAGTGTAAAGTTGTAGAATAGTTCGTTGGGATTGCTGCCTGCTTGCCTGACCCTTATTTCTAGTGTAAGTAACTTAAGTGTGTCATCGATCTCTGATAGTGACTGCCCTCAGGCAGGCAGTAGTATAGTGTTGTAAATACTAGAAATGGAGCCGCCAAGGATCCGTTGGTTAGAGAACTCATCCCACTGGTCCCCTTGTCCTGCATGTGAGGTCCTGTCCTCTCCCAGGACTGCTGCTCTAGCTGTTCTTGTCCTGGCAGGTCAATGCCATGACTAAGACTGGACTTTGTAGTGTGTGTTAACTCCTGCCTCCTGCACTTACTGATTGTGTGACACGGGGCCACATTCCCTCACCTGTAAAATACAGGCGCTACCTGTCTCACAGGGTTGCCAGATTTAAAGTTTAGTGAATGGGAAGTATTTGGAACTTATTCCTAGACTGTAAGTTTTTTTTATAAACACTTACCCTGCCTGTCATCTAAACTTGCAGCTTTAACCATAGCTTACTCTCTTTTACTCCCCTCGTATCTAATCATTGTTGACAGATGCTCTTAGTTTTGCCTGTCTTTCTGTCTTTATCTTTTTTTAATCAATTCTTAGTATTAATACCTGTGCTGGTTTGATTGAAAATGGTCCCCATAGACTCATAGGGAGTGGCATTTTTGAAGGTGTTGCCTTGTTGGGGCAAGTGTAATACAGGGTTTGAGGTTTCAGAAGGTCAAGCCAGGCTCAGTGGCACTCTTTCTTCCTGCTGTGTGCCAATCCAGAGGTAGAACTCTGAGCTCCTTCTCCAGCACCACATCTGCCTGCATGCCTCCATGCTAATAATGGGCTCAACCTCTGACCCTGCAAGCCAGCCCCAATTATGTGTTCTCCTTTATAAGAGTTGCTGTGGTCATGGTGTCTCTTCACAATGATAAAACCTAAGACTATACCTCCTCCTTCCTTCCTTCCTTCTTGCATGAAGTCCATCTTCATGCTTCATTGTATGTATTTTATTACTTGCTTCCTGCCCTGTTATCCCACTTGATAGCTATAATGCAATAAGCTCCAAACACCTGCATTCAGCATCGGACATCCTTAGTCTGATAGAACCTATGGCTGCTTTGATCAACAGCCTTCCTCCCTTTGGCCTACACTTGTTATTTCTGCTTCCACTTGTGTTTCAGCCATTTCTGATGCTGTCCATCTCAACATTCCATAAGTCCTTTGATCTTCTAATGTAGAATGCTCTGGAATACTTGCTTTTATTTTAATCGTTTGCCGTTTTCCTTCTTCACATTGCTATGGGCATTATTGTTTAGCTTTTCTCAAAGCCTAGGTTTCAGAAACGTAGCCTATTTCTTGGTAATAATGTAGTTGAGTACGAGTGCCCTTCCATGAGCTTTTTCTGAGAATTCACTTCTTCCACCCAAGGCTCTGTTTGGAAAGAGCTTTCTAGGCTGGCAGGTAAAGTGAGAGCAGGAAAGGGGTACACGGTGAGCTTCTCTCGTCTAAAATGCTTGTGACCAGAATCGTCTCTCATTTGGGGTTTTATTTGGATTTTGGAATATTTGTGTGAGCTTTATAAGTTACTTTGGGGATGGGACACAGGTCTAAGTTCATGAAATTCATACATGTCTCGTGAAACTTTTATGTACAGTTCTCTTTATCAAGGTAGGATCTCTGTGTAGCTGAGGATGACCTTGAAGTCCTGATCCTCTTCTGCCTCTCAGGTATTGGGATTACCATGAGCACCACCACATCAATTTACCATCTTGTCTGTTGTGGCATCATATTGGTGCTCAAAAAGTCCCTAATTTTATAGGATTTTAGATTAGGACTGCTTCACCTGAGCTTTTTATGCTCTAGACTCTACAATGGCATATGTCACTTAAACTCACAGACCATTGACGAGAATTATCACAGGGGCTGTCTTGGGTGTACAGGTAGCTGGGGAGTGCTCAGTTGGCTCTCTACTGATAACTGTCCTGCAGCTGAGGGTCTACAGAGTTGTTAACACTCATTCCTCTGCTGCTAATGAGATTGGATTAGATGAGTGAAGGGAGTGTATGAGATTTTAAAGGCTTTGCCTGTTCTTTATAAAACACAGGACTTGCTGCACCCAGTATAGGATGACCTTCATGAGGGAAAGTGATTCCTAAAGATTTAAGTGAGTAGGTGATGCAGTGGAAGGTGAGCTAAGAAGGTTGAAGGCTCTAGGTGCTTGGGTTGGTGGCAGACTGACTTAATTCTGTTCCACAGATTACTAACTGACTTCTTTCAGGATGTCAGGTATCATGTTCCTGAAACAGAATGTAAACAGTGTTTATTTTATTAGTCGGAGGTCTGGAGAACAATACAATATCTGGGGTGAACTACGCTCTCAGTGTACTACTAGCTCCGATACGCATCAAGTTATTTTTTCCAGCACAACTTTATAAAATTGCTTTTTTAAGTCTTTACCTTGCAAGAATTTTCTATTAATTAAATTTAGTCATTTATTTTACATCCCAATCAGTTTCTCCTCCTTCCTCATCTCCCTTTTCCCCTCCCCTTCAACACCTTTCTTCCCCCCACCACAGTCTACTCCTCCTCTCTTTCTGTTCAGAAAGGGGCAGGCCTCCCATGGGTATCAACAAAGTCTTAGCAAGTTTCTGTGGTGCTAAGTTCTCACTGTTTTCAGGCTGGGAAAGACAGACTAGTATGAGGAGTAGAAGTCAGCCAGCGCATGAGGGACAGCCCTGCTCCTGCTGCTGTGAGTCCACAAGTGGTCAGACTGCGCACCTGTCACACCTGTGCACAGGGCCTAGGTCAGTCACATGCTGGCGTCCAGATTCCGTGAGCTCCTTACCCCAAGTCCACCCACAAGATCTCTTCTATTTCCCTTCCCCAGGAGATCATGTGCCACTCCTTGAGCTCTCATTACCTAGCCTCTCTGGGCTGTGGATTGTAGTCTGGTTATGCTTCGCTTTGCTTTGTATCTTCTATCCACTTATGAGTGAGTACACACCATGTTTGTTCTTCTGGGTCTGAACTCAGGATGTTTTTTTTTTTTTTTCTAGTTTCATCCATTTGCCTTCAAATTTTTTGATGTCATTGTTTTTAACCGCTGAGTAGTGCTCCATTGTGTAAATGTCCCACGTTTTCTTCATCCATTCTTCAGTTGGGGGACATCTTACTGTTTCCAGGCTCTGGCTATGACAAAGCTGCTGTGAACATAGTCGAGCAAGTATGCTTTGGGCTGACTGAGTTCATAGCAGTTTTATTTGTAATACCAAGCTATTTTTTAATGGTTATTGTTTAAAGGGTTTAAATAAATTGTCGTTCAGTGCTGTGTGATTGAAGTGAATTAAAGGCAGGTTTAGGACTCTGTGTTAGAATCCTTTAATAACTAGTGTGTCACTTGAGCAAGTCAGAAATTTTTTGTCATCTTTCCATTTCTGCTTGCCATGACTTATGAATTATAGACTTGTCATTATGAAGCTATATGAGAAAGCACACATTAATTGTAAGCCCAATCTTACCAGGTTACTTTTGCCTAATTTTGTCGAATAGTAAAAATGTTAAGAATTATATGGGAAAAAATTGCCATCCCAAACATTCCCTTGTTTCTTTCTCAGAAAGCACATTGATAAATGCAGAAGTGAAATTGAAAATGTTTTCAGAGTAAGATTTATTTGTTTGTTTTGTAGGCATTTTGTTCCCAACATCACTTTTGGTCACCCTGTGGTTGAAAGTCTTCGAAAGCAGCTAGGCCAGGACCCTTTCTTTGGTAAGTGGATTACTGAACATTTAAAACTGATTACATAAATAAAATAAAGGAAATAGAGGTTGGTTGATCAAATTCATCTTGCACCCTTCTCCTGTTACTTCCTGTGCTGGGCCTTCATTAGCTTGCTCTTAGCAACCCATACCCTTTCTCTTCCCTTCGGCCGTGAACCTGATTCTACCTGGACAAACTCTTCTGCTGAGGGGCCTCACTGGCAGTCCTCAGTTCATTTGTCCTCTTCTCAGAGAGGACTTTCTAAGCAACTGGTCCAAACTAACTTTATTCACTTTTCAGTCTGTTCTTAGAACTGACTATAATAATGATCCATAAAGGGAGGGCTAGAACTCAACTCGTGATTTTCTTTATGATTTATTTATAAATATATATTTATTATTTACATATTATTTATAATATATAACTTATTTATTTGGATGTTTTGCCTGCGTGTATATGTGTGTGCGGTACCCTCAGAGGCCAGAAGAGAGCATTGGATTCCCTGGAATTAGAGTTACAGAAGGGTGAGCCACTGTGTGGGTGCTGGGAACGAGCCAAGGTCCTCTGGAGAGAAGCTCATGCTCTTAACCGATGACTCTTCTTTCCATCCCCAACTTTAGGTTTTCTTCAGGCTAAGCAGACATTACATTTAGTATGACTAGTAATTGAATTTATGATTCAATTAAGTGTTCCAGCACCCAGTTTATTTCTTTCAAATATGGTCTTTTCAAAGATACGCTTCATTTCATGGAATAATAAATATAAAGTGGGGTTGTTTTTTGTTTTTGTTTTTGTTTATAGATCCCTCCAACCTAGAAGTTATTTGAACTGAAATAAAATCAAGAGTTTAATATTTTATGTAACTTGTATAATTAAGTAAAACTTGTTTTTGTTTTTTTGCCAGTAGAACATTTTATGAAATACTCTAGCTGAAATGTTCAGCTGATAGTTCTAAAACCCATATTTAACTATTTATATTAAAATAAAAATTTGTTTTTCATTCACAGTAGGCATATTCGAAGTCCTCAGTAGCCATGTGTGTCTGTTGACTGTTGTCAGTAGTGCAGCTACGGACACAGCCTCAAGCATGTCCAGCCCTTTGACATGAAACATGCTATTGTCAACTACAAAGTTCCTACCTGAGAATCACACAGCTGAGTTACAAACATAGAAAGTAAGCTTATAGTTCGGTGTTGGTCATGGTCATCCCCAGCTTTTCAGTGTGCCTGGCGTACCTGGGAGACCATTCATCCGTTTTCAGAGGAGCAAAGGAATCTGCATTATTGCCTCGTGTCTACCAACATGTTCATCTTTCTAAATTTTATGTACTTAAATATAATCTTGATTATCTTAAAAAAGTTTTGGGGGAAGGGAGTTTTTAAAGTAAGTTTCTTCTTGAATCTGCTTGTATTGCATACATGACTTTTTAAAATTAAATTAGTTATCTTGATTATGAGAAATAATGAACTAATCACACTGCTCCCACGCATGGTAGCCACACATCCCACTGCTCTCTCTCTCATATATTTTTTTCGCTGTTTTTTCCTTTCTCTTTTATTTTGACTTGTGTTCTCATTTCTCACCATTTCCTATATCTTCTATCATCAATCTCTCATTCTTACCATACCACTCCACCACCTTATACAATCTACTTTTTCATCCTGGATTTAGGCAGACATGTATAATGTATACATGTATATACATTTGCTACTTAATATCTTAGAAAATTTGTTCAAAATAAGGATGAATAAAGTGTGTTAATACTTGGAGTCTGAGGCTTTTTTTCTTCTTCTATAGTTTAACAGTTTGATTTTGTTGTTGGATTTTGGTTGTGTGACAATTGATGCATGACTGGATTTTAAGAAGTAGACCAGGACTAGAGAGATGGTTCAGCAGTTAAGAACATTTCTGCTCTTACAGAGGATCAGGGCTTGGTTCCTAACACCTACCTCAGATGTCTCACCGCCATCTGTAACTCCCTCTTCAGGCTTCTGTGTGCACCTGTACCTATGTGCTAATATCCATGCAGAGAGATACATATATACATAATTAAAAGTCAGATCCTTAAAAATAAATAGGTAGTCTCTCAGTTGTATATGTAACCTCTAAGGTTCTGGGGTTTTGTTGGTGGAACTTAAATCAGAACTTGAACAAGCACATGCCAATTTGAACCACAACCTTTTACTGTTTTAAAATATCTTTAAAAAATTTTAGATGTATTTGTGTGTGCATGTGTGTGGGTATGCATGTGGTACAGTGACACGGTGCACTTGTGGAGGGAAGGTCAAAGAACAGCTTCCGAAAGTCATTGTTTGCCTTCCACCCTTCTGAGGCAGGGTCTGTCTTCCTGCAAACCCCACTTACCTGGCCTGAGAGCTTCCTGGATAGTCTCTCTCTGCCTCCCATCTCATCATAAGAGCTGGGACTGTAAATTGGAACACATTGCTGTATCAGCTTTTCCTATGGGTTCCAGGGATCACAGTCAGATTATAAGGTTTACATGACTAGCACTTTTATCCACCATGCCATCTCCCTAGCCCTGCTTTTACTTTTGAGTCAGGGTCTCCCTAAGTTCCCCTAGTTGACTTAGAACTTATTCTGTATCCCAAGCAGGACTTGAACTTGTATTCCTCCTGTCTTAGCCACTGAAGATGCTCATGTTACAGGTCTGTACTATCTGACCCTACTATTTTGAAAGCTCTGACCCATGCAGTCTTAGTTTTGAGTATAAAAACCAGCTAAGAAATAAACTAACAAGAAAAGTCTTTATTATCTAAGGTAGTGGTCTGTATTGTAGGGAACCTTAGAAACCCTCTTTAGCTCATTTATGAGGTGACAACTATTTTCATAGTACTAAGACATTATTTGTCATTGTCCATACTGGTGCTGCACATCAGTGGTGAGTTAGTTTTTTGGTGTCATAACCAAGTCAATGATGCAGTGACATTGGATCCTTCTGTAGTGACTGTACTTCACTCTGTGTGCATACATACAGTATGCATCTTTGATGAAGCAATTTAGAATATTTATTTTAATAAGTTTGTCTTTGAATAATGTCTTGTCGATTATCACGTGACAGAGTAAGAAGAACAAAGCACTTCTGCTGCAGGGTGTGGTGATGCTTTTCACTTGGTGATGTTTCTTGGGCCAGACAACTTGCACTATTACATGAGCTAAACTGGCTGCTTTTTCCAAACACCACTTTTTTCTTGGGAAAAAAACAAAAATGACAGCTAAATTGCTTATTTTAGAAAGTGACTGTTTTACAGACTTTCTTTTTAACTAACAAATTAAACTTGTCACTTGAAAGAAAATACCTTGTGTTTATTACCAAAGAGCTTGTAAGAAGAAACTGTGGTATTAGGAAGCTGCTGTGTTCTGTTTGCGGCCACACCTAGAGATAGATATTCCTCATTGTATCACAGGGCTTTGTTCCCACAAATACACTGTAGAATGAGACATCATAAGTCAAAAGTGCATTTAATATGACTAACCTCTAACATATCATAGTTATGCCTTGGCTTCTTCAAATGTGCCCAGAGTACTTAGTTTGTTGTTATAAAATGTTGACTCTTGTGATTTTTATCACCTGTATCTAGAAGACACTTCCCATACACTGTGCAATTTTGTGGGGGAGGAAGGATCTCATATAACTCAGGCTGCCCTTGAACTCTTGATCCTCCTGATCCTACCTCCAAAGTAGTACAGGATCATGTACAAGACTGTGCCTAATGTAGATCCAGGATTATTAAACTTCCTTCAGTCTTGACTCCTTATTCCCTGAGAAATTTTTACACAGCCCTGGGTATACAGATATATAAAATAAGCATATAAATCATATTTATTACTAGTAATAAGGTATACAATAGTTGATTTTAAAAAGATTTTTGGTGTGCATATGATTTTACCATTTATTAAAGATTAATGCAAACTTGCATACTACCAAGATGTGCTTGTTTTTAAATAAAGAATATTTTATCTGGATATTTGCTGCTGCAGGATATAGCATCATTAATGATTGATTGTCTTACACATATCTGTGTTAAAAGCATAACTTATAATTGGTCTCTGACATTTTCTTGCTGTAATCAAAGGAGGTATTTATGACCTGTCCACTTGTCACCATCATCACCCTGTGCTGTTGTACTGATAGCAGGTAAACAACAGGGGTCATCAAGATAGCCAGAGGATAAACCTGTTTGTTTCGTAGGCTTGACAACCTCAGTTCTAACCTTTTTTCTCATTGTGGAAAGAGAAAATCAGATTCCCAACAGTGTCCTCTGACCTCCACATGCATACTATGACATGCACACACTTGTACTTACACATATGTCATGCATACACACACAATAATAATGATTTTATAGAAATAAAGTCAGTCATAAGCATTGTGATACCTGGACATTGGATGTGACCACTTCAACCAGCTGCCAGGTTGTATATCGTGTGTGTGCACCAGAAGGATGACTCAATGAGAAGGCTGGTATGGGCTACACAATGTGAAACTTACCAAGTGTTTATTTCTGAAACTTTTCTGTTAAATATTTTTTAGACCACAGTTGACACCAGAAAACTTGCAAAATGAAGCTACACAAGTAAACTGCAAAAAGCAGAACTTCTGTACTTTCTCTTAGTATTTCATGTGCTAATCAGTACTTAGAAATGCATATAACAACTGCACAGCTAGCCAATGTCAGGCAGAGAGTGCTAGAATCTGTCTGAGGACTGCTGACCGTATGTTAAGTTTTTTACCTATGAACATGTTTTTGTTAGTTTAGAAATGTAGACAGTAATGCTGGTATCTAAAGGAGTTATTGTCTTAACTCCTTTCCAAGCTTTTGATTTTTATAATCTTAGTAAAATGTGTGTGTGATGGCCAAAACCCAAAGCAAAACAAAACAAACCTGTAGTCTGACTAATGAACAGGAGATGTCTTTTCTTCCCAGATATGCACATGATGGTGTCTAGGCCGGAACAGTGGGTAAAGCCAATGGCCGTGGCAGGTGCCAATCAATATACCTTTCATCTTGAGGCAACTGAGAACCCAGGAGCTTTGATTAAAGACATCCGGGAGAATGGGATGAAGGTAAGTCGATGGTAGGAGTCACATTTTATAGCAGTGCTTGTCAAAGATTGAAAGATAGGTGGGGGAAAATGACAGGGGAGCGACTGGATGTGGGCAGCTGGAGTCCAGTATTAAAATATAAAATGTTTGTAAGCTATTATTCCACTTATGTTTCTGAAGGTCACTACCCTGGAATCATTCACATTTAATGGCCATTTTATCTAAAGATAAACAAAAATAAAAGCAAACAAAAATAGTGCTAGTACTCTATCTGGCTTAAGTATATCACTGAGAGAGGGAGTAGTTACACAGTGTCAATTCCTGAAAAAGAAGCTATTTGTAATTGGTACCCACTGGCAAGGAGAAAATCAGTTTTTTACAGGAGTTTTACTGGATCTACTAGCCATACTCTAAGGTAGGCGCAATACCCAAGAGTAGTTGACCAATGCCAAAAGAACTCCATGTTTTTGTTTGTTTATTTGGAGGTAAGCTTTGGGGGGGGTGTCTATTTTTTGTTTGTTTGTTTGATTTTTGTTTTTGTGTATGTTTGCATGTTTGGTTTGGTTTTTCAAAACAGAGTTTCTTGGTGTAGCTCTATCTAGGAACTCACCTTGTAAACCAGACTGGCCTCAAACTCAGAGATCCACCTGCTTCTGTCTCATGAGTGCTGGGATTAAAAAATTTAAAAAATGTGTATTTAAAATATACATGTGCCACCACTGTGGCCAGGCACGTTTTGTTTTTGTTTTTGTTTTAAGCAAAAGCAGGAGAGACTATAAAGTTGGGTAGGTGGAGAGGAACTGGGAGGAGTTGAGGGCATGATCAAAATATATTGTAAGAAAAGTATTTTTTGGGGGGGGTTAAAAATCAAAAAAGGAAAATAGATCCAAATCAAACACTGATGTCATACTCTGAATGATTTGCATACTGTTTTATAAGTTGATTAAAAAAAAAAAAAAAAAAACTTGGTCACTATAATCCAGTAGGGAAATGATGTGGTTTAGCATTTGTCTGTTGCAGGTTGGCCTTGCCATTAAACCAGGAACGACAGTTGAATATTTGGCCCCATGGGCTAATCAAATAGATATGGCCTTGGTAATGACGGTAGAACCTGGGTTTGGAGGCCAAAAGTTCATGGAAGATATGATGCCCAAGGTAAAAGAAATATTCTCTTCTGGGGTTAGGCTTTTATTATAAATGTGTATTCAGTAGACATAACTACCATGTGTCATTGAGATATGCCTGATTTGGAGATGAGAGAACAGAGATGCCTTCAGATACTGTAATACACTATGATAGGTTTTAAAATAAAGTCTAATATTTTAACTATATTGCAAAATTTTAAAACTTATTTTTATGACCTTGGGTCACTTGAGAGTTTTCATTAGAGTCTTTACAAAGCTATTACAAATTGAATGTCATTTGCTAAACTACTTTTATAGACATAATATGCTTCAGTCTATTGAAAGTGACCCCCAATAATGTTGCATGTGTGCTAAGCTTGTGTCAACGATGACGCTTTATGTGCTTGGTTACTTTACCCTGCCTGTCCACTGTAGGAGTCACTGTTTCTTCGTGTATGTCTAGGTTCACTGGTTGAGGACCCAGTTCCCAACTCTGGATATAGAGGTCGATGGTGGAGTAGGTCCTGACACTGTTCAGAAGTGTGCGGAGGTGAGACTGCCCCTCAACTGTGATTGCTCCTGGAGAGCAATCTGCGGGACAGGCTTGTCACCAAAGAATTGTTCAAATGGATGTTTTTCTTGGGAAAATATTTTTGGTTCAAATGTAGGATTAGGAAAGTAAAGAACAAGAGTGTTTCTAAATACATAAATTGTTAAATAGTAAACTCTGGTTTCCAGAAAGAGTGTGTTGAATGTTAGCCCTTCACAAAACCATTAAGTTCTTTAAAAAGATACCTTCTTGACTGAAGAAAAATAGAGAAATTTAACTGGCCTATTCATGCTGTTCTTTGAATTTAAAAGTGTTAGCTACCTGTTTGCGTCTTGTAAGAAATGACTAGATCTATTTCTGTTGAAAATCAAGGCCTAGTTCCCATTTGCCAAGCTAAGCCTGTTTTGTCTAGGGAGCTACCCTACTTAGTTCTGCTCCTGGTTATCACAAGGTGGCAGCCCTGAGAACTGCAGGTGACAGTAGGTCACATGGTCACTAGTTGACAGCCCTTCCTGGAGAACTGCAGGTGATTATAAGTTCATGGTTCCTTTTTATTCTGCCAAATACAAACCATCAAAAGCTTGGCAGTTACTGAGAATGCAGACACAGGAAAGACAGGAGGAATGTGAATTGTAAGTTCCAGGCCAGCATGGGCTACCTGACAAGACCCTAGCTTTAAAAAAAAATTGTCAGTGATAAATATTTTGAAAATGACTGGACAGATGATCACTGAGCACATTACCTATTAGATCCTATTAAGTTCTGCGGTGCTAGTACTGCTTAAATTAAGAGACATTTTAATCAATAGTCCTATAGATTCTAAAGAATGATACTGGAAATAGACGCTCTACTATCAGGTGACTGGGTCTCACTGGAGAAATTTCCTCAGCATGTGATTTTCCAGCTTCTAACAGTGAATTACACAACAGAATGGGTTTGCCTCAGCTCAGATCCCTGGCCCAGAGCTATATTTGGAGCTATCTCATTTGAGCTTTTTAGGGTGTTCCCCTTACCCCCATTTCTTTGCCTCCACATTTAAAAATGTCATCCATGGAGAATTTTCTAAAGCATTGTAAGCCATGCTGGAGTCTAAGAAAGCATAAAGACGCATTTTTACATTCTTCCTGACACAAAATGACAAGGCACCAATGTTCCCAGTGTTTTATGGATAGCTTCTCATTTCACATTGACTCCCTTCAGACTTTCTAGAAACAAACAGCTACGGTGTCTACAGGCCTTAGTGTCTGGGGTCATTGGTATGCATTGGGAAAAGCCTAAATGGAATTGAGGATCTAAAAGTTGAAAGCTCTGTCTAAAAATTGGCAACAGTACTGTGTGCATCTTAGGACTAATTAACCCACTAGTTCAGTAACTTTTGGTAGACACATTTACAAGTAATTGTGTGGCCTTATTTATAAACATTTTCTCTTTGTAACTCAGTGAATTAGAGTGCTGCAGTCAGCTTCTGGGAAAGCACTGGCAGAGCCCAGGGTGGACAGGCTACTCCAGGACTTCTGTACTGGTTTCTTCCACGCTAACATAGCTGTGTACTTCTTGCAGGCAGGAGCTAACATGATTGTGTCTGGCAGTGCCATCATGAGGAGTGACGACCCCAGATCTGTAATCAACTTACTAAGAAATGTCTGTTCAGAAGCTGCCCAGAAACGTTCTCTTGATCGGTGAAGTCACAGGAACCTGGCTTCTGCTCATGAAATCTTTTTTACTGGAAAAGAGAAATATTCACTACCAAATCACATTGAATCGAATTGAAGCATTGCTGCATTCCAGTGATTAAAATCAATTGTGCAGGATGTTCAAGAGGTTAGAAATAACTACCTTCTTAGTGATGCCATTTAGAGGTTAGCATGATGAAATATCCATGTTTATATTGGGAAATGACTTTTGTAAAGAGTGAAAATACAGTTTTATGATTACAGACAGAAATGTGTCTCAGTGCCTAAAGAGAAAAATTAGCTACTATGAAAACCATTTTTCTGTATTTTTAAAAAGAATGTTCTGTTATTTCCCCAGTTTATTCCTAAAGCAAATGACATCCATATTTTATGTTTAAGCAAATGACATCCATATTTTATGTTTCGTGTCATTTGTGGTTTGTTTATATGTCTGAGAATATGAATGGAATGGGACAAAAATCAGAAGCTTTGGTGGGGTGGTATGTCATGGTCTGGCATCTGAAACATTTTTACTTTTTAATCTTACACTTGGTTTATTAAAAACTATAAAAATAATTTTTGAAGCCTAGGGTTTCTGATATGTAAGCACAGACTTTATCAAGGTATTGTCTTTTTCACAGCGCACTATCCAGTAATTCCTCCCTGCTCCTGGTTCTCACTCAACCCCCATGAGGGCTGTGAAATAATACGTTGTGATGGCTCTGAGCAGAAAGGAACAATATAGTCTCTCTTGGGAGCTCCACTGGGTTGAATTCAGGTTGGCCCCATTCTAGCTCTTTGATCTTAATAAAAATCACCCAACCTATTTTCACTACCAACTCATATATGTTGAATGTGTTGAGAATTAAAAGCATAACATGATATTGTAAAGTTTATAGTTCTACTCGTAGACTGTAGGGGATGATCAACACAAAATGGCAAGCATTGTGTATGTTTTGTAAGTTATTAAGCACTTTGATTGTGCTTAATTAACTCTTAGATTGTCCTATAATTGTTAGGCAGGTATTTTTGGGCTAGTACATAGAAAGGGTTCAGTAAGAAGGCTTTCTGGTATGTCCTACTGCTCTGACTACAAATAGCTCCCAAGAGGTGGGTTAGAAGCAAGAAAGGTTCTTTACTTTTTTGTTTTTAGTGTAACTGTACCCTCTAGCAGAGTCAGAGTGAGCCAAGGATACTCTGGAACTAGAGATGTGACCCGGAGGATGTACATATAATTTCTAAGAAAGAAGAAGTAGGCTAAGAGAAGACAGGATACAGACTTCACATCTATGAACTAAGTATTAATAATAAATACTTAGTGTTCCCAGTTACCAAGAGACTGAAAATACATATTGGCAACTTCACACTTACTCTTGAATATGACAAGAACAAACCAGTATCAGTAAATCTCTTAAGGCTACTATGAGTTTTGATAAATAAGATTTTAAAAAATAAGAATACTGACAAATGTAGGCATAAAACAGATTGCTGGGGCTTTTTCCTGCCCTCTAAGGTAAAGTTTATTAATACTTGTTTTTATTTTGGCTTAGGAAAAGAGTGTACTATTAGTAATAATATTTAATCAAATCACACAGTACAAGGCATATAGAAATAACTTTAATTAAAAAACTATGTAGAAGATTATAATATCAGTCATGACAAAGATTTGAAATTTTTTTTGCTGGGACAACTTGTATTTTTCTGGCTTTTGTTATCTTTTTCTTTAAAAATAAATGTACAGTAAAACTATAAGCAAAAGTTTGTAAGTATTGAATTTGAATGGTTCCCCTACTCCCTTTTTGCAGAGACCAGTTTAATTTCTGATCCTCAACAAAATCTTCAGTATCTAATCCCACAGACACTAACCCCAGTGGCCAGATTTTCAGTACTATGGTAACTACAAATTGAATCACTTTTCTTTGTATAACAAAAAGTGGTGGATACAAATTGTCCTTAACTTTCATCTAGAAAAAATGGTATTATTATATCTCTGGAAAGAATTTTCTTTAATGTACACTCCTCAGTATTCTATATTAAAGTCTTAGTCTTTGAAAAACTTGAATTCTTGATCTAGGAGCCTATTAAGAGTAGATATTTGAGTAAGCTATTGCAAAGAGAAACCAAATTTAAAGCTTCTAGCTGTACATGAGCTAGAGTTACAACCATATTATGATTTGTATGCTGTTTTGCATTTTAAATTGCTGTCTTGAAGAGGCACATAAAGCAAATAAAACAGGATGAATTTTCAAAGACAATAGTTTTAAAATGTATCAATATATTAAACTCTTAAGTTGTTTCTCTTAATTCTGTTAGGAGTAAGCAGAAAGTCTGTGGTTAGTTCAAGAGAAAACAATGATTTCAAATAAATGAATATTGAATTATCTGATATAAGAATTTATATAAATAACTTATATTGGTTAAACAACTTTTAGAATAAAAGAAAAAACAACTCCCCCTCCGTAGTCCAAGCTTTCAGATGTCTGTTTCAGTCCACAACACCTGTGCTCAATATTCATGGTAACTTACACTGCATAGAGTAGTTGATACATGCAGTTTCCAGACTGTGTGTGTGTGTATGTATATGTGTGTGTGTGTGTTCTGTATACACACTAGTATATTCTCATATATTACTGAGGCAATTTTAGTGAACTGCCATGAGAGTAGAAGCAAAGAATAGTTGTCATTTGATGCAAATCAACTGTGTTGTCAAGCCGGGACTCTTACCCCGTAGTATGATTTGTCATCAAATTGCAGCAATTAATAGCTTAGTGCTTGTGATCTGTATTATTGACAAACACAAGTTACTAGCATCTGTGTAGGTGAAAAGCTATCTACTTCTGTGATTCAAGAAGGAGAAAGAAACTTCTCTGGCCTGGTTCATGAACAGTGGAAGATGGATACATGCAACACATCCTCCTTTTCTGGAATCGTGACTAGAGGAAGTGGAAGATCCACAAGAGGGTTTAGGTTTTTTTCCCTCTTTTCCTTTCAGTTACATAGTTTTCTTAATATATTCTCTGTCACCTATTTCTTTTAACATTAGTAACTCCTATACCAAAGGTTTTATACTCTTCCATCCCATCTAACTGCATTCTTGGAGGGTGGCCATTCTCTGGTGTAGTGCTACAGAAGACGTCGTCGCAGACGGCTGTGCTCACCACCTCAGTCTCATTCTTTCTCTCATCTTGGCACAATAAGGCTGCTGCATCCTCATCCTTCAGCGGGAAGGCTCGTCGCTCCCACCACAGAGACTGAAAGGGGAAACATTTTCAGTTAAGTTTCACCTAATTTCATTATTTGTTAAGGAATTTGTAATGTCAGTTTTTATAATTACTCTTTGAGCATCTAAGTTTAGGTTTTTGTTCCCTCTCATGTCAAAGTGGAATATACTGAGAATTTCTTGACTTTAAGGAA
The DNA here is from genome assembly GCF_982192425.1 of Myodes glareolus. Lineage (NCBI taxonomy): Eukaryota > Metazoa > Chordata > Mammalia > Rodentia > Cricetidae > Myodes > Myodes glareolus. Next base: position 9,399,427 of record NC_142026.1, read on the forward strand.
TTATTTCTTTACTAAGGAAAAGCAAGTACTGCCACAGAACCCTTTAAGGGTGTCTTCCTTTTGCTGTACTTCATTTCTGCCTCATTGTTATCACAGATATACATTGGCTATTTCTGCAACTTGCATATTAATCCGTCCATTCTTGATCTAGTTATTTTTCAAGACTTTATAGGGATAGAAGTGTGAGCTTTGTGTAGTTCTGGGATATACTCTTGTAAAGTAGGAGCTGGATTTGTGTGGATCAAGTGAAACCCTTTGCGAGAAGCAGGGAAACAGAGCTGTGCTTACTGTATACCATGTGCCGGTTTCCAGTGATCAGCTTTGTTCTATATGAAAAGTGCAGTGGAATCCCCATTTGCTAACAGGTAAGTAAGTAGACAGGTGGCAGTTGTTACTGATTCGCTATGCCCAAAAAACTAAAAATACAAAAAAATTGCTAATATCATGGAATTAGGGTACTCCAACTGTGTACCTTCATGGACATGCTAGACTGAATGTCTCACTGAGTTTGATACGTAATAAAACAATGTACAATAAATTTCTACACATAAGTGAGATGAAGTTAAAAGGTAATTAAAATACAATGCAATCATATAACCTAGGCTTACCTTGATTTCTTGACTATCATTTAAAGAAAGTGAGTCCTGAGCACACAGACTGGGGTTCTCTGCTGGGAGCTCACGGGGGCTCTCGGCAGCACACTGCTGAGCACTGCTAAGTTCACTGGGGTTTTCCTTCAGAACCAAGTCCTGCCCTTCCAAGTTTTTACTGTAAGCTCTAGCAAGGAAATAAAGGAATACAGGGTATCACTAAGTCAGTACTGTCTTCTCAGCTCAAGGTCATGCGATGCTCTTCCCAGTGCTTTTATGAAAGGTTGTTATCCAAAGTTTAAATGTAGTACTTCATCCTCATTGAGTTATCAATAATAGTTACAGTTATTTGATTTTTACAAGACAGAAAAGACCATGTATTTGACCTTTATAGCCTTTGAATTCTTGGGTTTTTCTATAATTGTTTTAATATACATCAAAGCCTTAGTTCACATTTTTCCTCTGTATTTCTGGAAAGTCGTATCTAGAATGTAGAAAAAAACTAGAATCCTCAAGTTTCATTTCTATTAAGAAAACTCTTTCAACAAAGATTGAGTATATCTGAATAGCTAAGCAGAGAAAGGACTTTAATATTATTTAACTAATTGACAGATGTTCCTTAAGAGAGAAGACAGCTAGATTTTTACATGAACTTGCTTTTTTAGTTGTGGTTATATTAAAAATAAGGAAATGTAACTGCAAAAATACTACAGGTATTTTCAAATAGATAATTATTAATTCTATCATAATTATTCTCTCCCGAAGTCTTCTTATGGGCTTGTATCTGACTTTTGAGTATGAGTTTGGCTTTACAGCACATGTTCTAACTAATGATTATCCTGCCTCAGGAACTCTGAGCATGTGCCCATATCCTATGTTTATATTTTTTAAAGTTCCATGAACTACTTGCCTTTAATACTAAAATAAAATTTCTCAATTAAGTATTATTCTTGAGGGTTTGCTAAAATGCATTACCCTAAACACCAGTAGCTAATGCTGGATTCACTGTTTAAAGTACATTGAAATGACCTGCCTTTAGATTTTGGAGAAGAGGTCGTCACTGTGCAGTCTATACTGGTCTTAAACTGGAGAGTCCCCTGCCTCAGCCTCCTAATTATTGGCATGTGCCACCATGTCTGTATGAAATGACATGCTCCTAATATCTGCTAGGTAAGTATGATACCATGACTAGCAGCACATGAGAAAATAAAGTACTAGAAACTCAGTTTTAACATATATAATTTCCCAGGTATATTTTGAATGTAAGTTTGTATATAGGTGCCACTTTACACAACAGCTGATATTGCATGCTTGATTTCCTTGTCAGTGGTCTTTCTTGGATTTTATGACTAGTTTCTGTTCATTCCTCATATATTGCTTTAGTGTTTTAAACTTGAAATACTTGCCTGTTATTTCTTCTATGCCACTTGCTCTGCTCCCACAGTGACCACCTAGCTTGCTCTCTCTCTTCATATTTTTTGTGTCTTAGGGAGAAGACTTCATCAGAAAGATCTTCTATCTGGTAAGATTTTTGAAACAAAAAAAGGGGGGTTCAAATAGTCATTTTATGAGCACAAAGCTTTATAAAACATCCTGCTCTTGGCCCATATTTAATATGTACCTAGATTATAAATGGATCCCCAATGCTCTCCATTTGCCACAGCTTATGGAATGGCTTTGTTATTTTCTGGGAACAGGCTCTTGCTGCACTGAGGTGAACTTGGATATACACTCTTTACCTTAGCCTCCGGAGCGCAGAGATGACAGCTATGTACTATCTTACCCAATCTACAAAAAATACTCTTAAACTTTATTCATTCTCCAGTGCTCTAAAAATATGTCAGTGTCAGAAAAAAAATGTAAAACTGATTGAGGTAAATCAGAGTTTAGTTAACTGACTTCATTAACTGGATACCTCTAGGGAATTTGGTTTTCCTGGCAATTATCATTCTGACTTTAGCAAGAGTGCAACAAAAAAGCAAAGTGAATTAACAACAGAAACAAGACTATTGGACATAGAAGCACTATAAATCGAAAGAAACTATGTGTGTGACCTCTACATAATTCTAATTTTCTTCTAAAGACCATCACCTTGGAATTAGCTGTTATACAGTATTTTTCCCTCTAATTGTTCTTTTCTTTTCATTAGTTCTTTGAGAGTTTCGAGTTTCATACAGTGTTTTGATTTCCACCACTATACTTAATGTTCTTATCGATACAGGTTTAGAATCTTTTACCAATAATTTTAGTATCCAATAGTTTGGGGGGGGGAGGCAGAGCTTTTTATATAATTCACAGCCTGATTTGAAATGCTGTGACAATACTTATTTTTACTGTTTTATCCCCTTTGTTGTGAATATTTTACTACAAAAGCATTACTGTTTAGTTATTGGTAGGACTGTCCTTGCATCTTGGTATTACTACTACTTATATTCCACACTACCTTTGGTTTGGTTTGGTTTGGGAGATACATTATGCTTCATATTATCGCTTTTGCAGTCAAATTTGCAAAGGAATATTTTTCTAAAAATATTATCCTTTTAAGAGTTATTTTTGTAAATTAAAAAGTCATATACTTTATATTTCCTTTTAGATATTTAAATATCAGATGATTTAGGCTTTAGAATATGAAAGGTACAATTATCACATTAAACACTGGCAGCTTACCTCTTCTTTGCTTAAGTTATGTTCATCAAGAGGCTGAAGAACAACCATCCTCCAGCTGTTGAAAATGCAAAAGAATTTCAAACGGCTTTTATCCAAATATAGCAATTTTATTTTCTAAACACAGCTAAATACATTAGGGCTTTATTTTCTCAAGAGTTCCATAATTCAAATGGCTGTATTTTCATAGTTTGACATTGTAAACAGAAAAAAAAAAAGCTTTAGTAAGAGGAAACAGATGAATGAATCTCTATACCTTCTAGTGAATAATCTCTTGTATATAGTTGTAGTTTCTAATTATGTGCTGTCTTTGGATTAATTTACTGGTAAGCTGATAAACTGGCTTGGGCAAACTAGAGGAGAAATCTGGCCTGATTCAGTGTTTTCCAGTTTTCTTTGGTATGGAAATGTGTATCCTGCCTCCTTTTGAATTAGTAGCTGTGAGTTGAAAACATTGTTGCTATGTAACACTATTAACCACAACAACACTTATTTTAGAAAATGTCAATCCTGTAATGCCTACTCGTAGAGTGCCAGACTAATTTCCTCAGATGAACTGTGAAGTAGTCAGTGAATTTACAGAATTAAAATGGAGATGGGTGGGAATTAATACAAATGTTACCTAGCCATGTGTTCGTCTCCAACTTTTTCTATTCCTAGTGTTATTTTCATATCTAAGAGTGATTGCTTTCATTGTTGCTATAAAACATGGCTGACTTCATTGCCAGTGGATGCAGATCTGTTCATGGATTTGAGGGGTGGCTTAGTCTGATTCTTTCCTAGCTCAGCCTTCATACATCAATTATTCCAAATCTCTGTGTCTGGCTAGGCCTTGCACACTTGAGTCTATGTAAATAATCATCTTTACTATTATGGATTAAATTCCTAGATACTCCCTTTCATTTTTCTATTTGATTTTTTTATTGCTGAATTAGAGATAATTCAGAAGCTCATCTTTTGTTTACAAGCATTACTGTCTTAGCAGGGTGAGTACACATGAAAATACAGTTGCTTTCTTCTTTGGATTCTTTGCAACCAAGTCTATCTCTATCATAAAAGCAAGAACTGTCTATTGTAGTGTTTACACTGCTGAAATACCATGCTAATAAACATATATAACAGATATTTAAATATAAATAAGTAAAAATCTATTTTGAATGCTAAAGTTAATCAGTTTAATGTAAGATTTCCTTTTACCGTTTCCTTTCTATGCAAATAGGGAAGGGGAACATTCTCCTTTTAGTTAAAACTTGACTCTGAATTTACGTTTATTAAAGGAAGAAGAAAGAAAACTGATGTAAGTATACATACCGTGGAGTAAGTATTTCTTTATACTGGAGTTTCTCTAACTTAGCTGGTGCTACTAACGACATGGGAATCACAATGTTATCTATATCGTAAGAGCTCTCACTTCTTAACCTCCGTCGAGTATTCTGTAACACAGAATTATTGTACTGACTTACAGTAATGTTTTAGTTATATGTGGTGACATTCTTTCATTAGTTATATAAAAATAATACATAGTTTATCTGTGACACCATTTTTGTAAATGCATTGTTGTCAATGATGTGATTATAAAATGCTAAGAAAACCAATTAAGGCATATTTTGAGTTTAAGAAACACATATAATTATTTGAAAGGCTATGAAATTTGAGAAGCCTCTGAGTGAAGATGGCTGCTACAGATGCTTCTGGCCCAGGCTTCAGCCTGCCCATGACCTCTCTACTCCTGGGCACCAATAATTAAATACATAAATACATAAATAAATTCATTAAAGAACAACACAAATCCCATATATTCATTTGCAAAACTGTTTATCTTTGGATGAAACAGTAGAGATGGTCATAAGATTTTAACATAATCAAAGAATGAGCTGCTTGCCTCCAAGTAAAAATGACTTATTTAACAAATTTACTATTTCCTAGTAAAATAGTTATAAAACATATTAGTAAATAGATCTGGCATATACAGCGATTTTTTTATCAGCTTGTTTTATTTCTTAAATATGTATAAAACTAGTTTAGAATTTACAAGATTTAAAAACAACCTACTTGTGAGGATGAATTCTGAGTTCTTGATGTAACATTGGTATTAGAGGCTGCAGTAAAATCGCAATGGGATCCTGGTTCTGTACGTTGAAAAGTAAATTCTTCAAATCTAGTTCTTTCTCCTGCTATGGAAAGAACCCTTCAGAATGTCACATGTTAAAAATGACTGTACTAGAATTACTTTCCAAAATAAGTGAGAGATAGTTGTTTTGTTTGTATTTGTTTGCTAGGTTTTAAGGATACAATCAGAAAACAAAAGAAAATTATAAAACAAGAGTCTTGCTTATATTCCTGCTACGGAGTATTTGTAGGGCCTCAGTGTTCTCTGCTAGGTCATTTTATATTGTTCTTGAGTATCCTTCCCCATTGTCTTTTCCCTAGTCTTGTTTTTAACATGTCCCATTCAGGCTGCATTGTCAAGACTGGTCTTAGGTTTCTTGTCCTTTTTCCTTATCTTTGCTTCCTTACCTTCCGTGAGATTTCCTCAAGTTAACTGTCTTGAGTTTTTATTTTTATTGAATTTCATTTATTTTTATTTAATTTTCATAAATTCTAAAGGTTCTTGTTTTCTGGTATTCATTTAATATAATATCCTATAGCTGTTTTATGAATGAAATTCATTTACTCACAATATTAATTTGCTATATGCTTTCATTAGTATTACATGTTTCATCAAGTTCTGATTTTTATTCTTTGTTAGTATATTTGTGTTTCTGTTCACTCATTTAATGTATATTTGAATTCAATATGAGTTATTTAAAAATATTTTCTTCATAATTTTAAATGTAGTAAAACCAACTATATTTACATTTCTTCAGTTGTAAAAAATATTCTTTATTAACTGTTAGTTGCTTCAAATCAAAATTCACATATTGAAATTGATAATTGTTGTCTTGGGTTTTTTTATCCCTGAAGGATTCATTTTTCAGGGCAGTGTCTTATTAGGGAGATGCCTAATTTATCTACTTTTTGTAATTATCTACTTATTTATTTGTAATATATCATTTTATTGATTTTTTAATATCTCCTTATATTCATTAAATTTGAATCTATCACTCATTACTATTTAGATAATTCATCAATATTTCGTAGTCTATGTTATTAAGAAATTACAATTTTCCTTATATTTTGGCATGTATATATGAAAGTTCCTTAAAAGGTGATCTTTGCTTGTCTGTTCTTAAGAGACACTTAAAATCTCTAGATGCAAAAAAAAAAAAAAAAAAAAAACCTCTAGATGCATTTGAGAGCTTGTTCATTTTCTGCCACGGTGTTTGGTCAGATTATAATGATTATAGATCTGTTATTTAAAGTGAAATTTCTAAAGACACTAGAGATAAATGTAGATCCATTATATAAAATTATAATAATCAGTACATTTTTAATGTGATTAGTTTCTAATTTATTGAGTATGTCCATGTTACTGAAATATAACATCTGGGAAAGATTTGACTCATGAATATGATGTGTGTTAGGACACACAATTACCAGATGTGCAGAGATTACTTTCTCTTCAAAATATATACCTTGTGACTTTCTTCTTTATCATGAACAACAACTATATAAGTGTCATTTCCTAAGTCCCCACAACAACTCAGGCTGGATACAATCAGAACAGCTGTTTTCAAATACTACCTTTTGTTCCTTTTGTTAATCTGATACATATAAGTGGGAGACTGTGGAGAATTGAAAAGGGGTATGAAGTTCCTCAGCTGAATCCCGACTACTTTCTCAAAATCTAAGACATTTAGTATTACTCATAAGTTTGTATCAGGTAACCTCTACTGACCTACTCTGAGTCCACGGAGACTAAATCCTGTGCAGAGAACAGCTGACAGAAGGCAAGTAATTGGAACACAGAAACAAGTAATTGACATAAAGTGCACCGATACCAGCTATCAAACTCGTAATTAAGTACATGAGTATACTCATGTTCTAGGTAGTTTTAAGTAGTTTTTGGTAGGTAAGGTGTTTTAGGTAGTTAGTGAATGTTCTGGATTATAAATTTCCACAAGACAAGGGTTCTTTGAAAAATACAACTTTTATTTTCAGTATTTAACACTAGTGGTCACATCTTCATTTAACCTACCTACTGCTGTTTCACTCAAGTGTCTCTTTTTTCTTCCCTGGAACAGTTGTGCAGATGACTGTGACCTTATCTGAGGCTTACACATAGGGGAATATCCATTTCTCCACTGAGTCAGAGAAGTCCCTTGTACTAAAACAAACAAAAAGAAGCGTGAAGTTTTGTCCTTTAACAGAGACAGTGAACAACTAAGTTGTTTTTACCTATAATGTTTAAAATTTTATGGTATACTTCAAAATTACATGAAATGAAATAAAAATTCAATTGCTAATATGAATGGTTCCTAAACTAAAAATAAATGAAAAAAAATAGGAGTTCTCAAAAAATATTCTCAGGAAATGCCCAATTTCCATTTTTGTTCTACTTATTTACAAGTGGATAAAAAGAAGGGCTTTGTTCTCAATGTCTTCAAAATCAGTGAACACTAGTTGAGATTTGTGAATCTTAACTGAATGACAGTTGAAACCCTGGGGTTGTTATCTTAAATCTGAAAATACTCCACACCAAGTAAGCACCAACATGTCATGACACATGGATTCTGAAAGCAAGAACCTCATTTCATCCAACTATGACAGTGATACCACTGTTACTGAACTTTTAAAACATGAATCTAAAATAATTTTAAGTCAGTATCTCTGCCTCAGTTTCTTCAATATATTTATAATAGTGGCACCCTGGAGGTTATGAAGATTCAATAATTTAACTCCTGAAATAGGTATCTGCCATGGAAAATGTGCCATAAATGTTAGCTTTAACATCATGAATGCTGTGTATCTGAACCTTATAGTTCAAGTATTGGTTTAGTCAGTATCTTAGCCTCCTTGGGAGAACCAGTGGATAAAGACTTGGAAATATGGAAGAGAAAAAACAGTATGTAGACTCAAGTATCAAAACGCACCAAGGACAAAATAAAAGGCATAGCCTAACAGTTATCACAAATCCAGTTACAAGGTAGCATAATGCTCTAAAATGACAAGCCAGATTTTTTAAACACAGGCTTATGCATAGATGCATACATTTATCAGCAAAAACAAGAATATAAATCAGAATTTATGAAGCATCTTTGTAAAACATCCTATGGAATTTAGCTGAAGAAATCCAAAGCAGAAGTACAAAGGAAAATGGTTACCACAAAAATGTGATAAATACTATGTTTTTCTTGACCTGAAAGAGAATAAAAATGACAATGGAGAAATGACGTGGAGTATCTGGTAGACAGTGGGAACCAGTATTTCAGCTTGACTGCTTAGAGAGCTTATCACCCAGGCAACAGAATCTAGCTTTCCATAGAGAAATGGGCTTAAGGCAAGGACCTCATGCCCCACTTTGAAATGTTCTGTTGCCCCAAATCCAATCTAAAAATAATTTTGAGTCCAAATCTCTGCTTTTTAAAAAATGATTACTGTAAATAATAGTGGTAAAACAATGCTAGCATGAAATAACAGTTTCAAATGTGAGTCCAGAAACATAAAATCTCAGTACAGAAACCATAAATGAACCAACAATCAAGAAGTGAAAGCACTATCTTAAAGAGTTTCTGAAGTATTCTCTGAGTATAAATATAGGTCTGTAAAACAATGAAGAGAAACAAGTCCTAGACGCCTTTGCAAAGCAATCTCAGAGATGTAAAATATACTGGTTCAGATTTAATAATGATAAAGAGTTGAGTCATGTAACAAAATGGCAACAGCTACAAGAAATCAAAATTTGGGCTTGAAGAGCTTCCACATTTGAATGAATAGAATAAAGAAAGTGGAAGGATAAGCAAACAGAGTAAATGGAAAAGAGCATTTGAAGAAATAACCCTGAGTTTTTCCTGAATTGCTTGCATTAACTAAAGGGTTGAAAGTTTATGTCAATTTCAGTTGTACACCTTTACTGTCAGTTTGGTATTAAACAAGTACCATCTAGATCACCCTTTAATTATCTTCATTGCCTAGTAGGTCATAGTGAGGGGAAAGAGGACAGAAGAGCCTGTATAAAGGTGCAAAATAATAACACCGTGAAAATCACCAATCAGGATCCAGTCTCTGTTGTTGGAGTTTAAGGGTCTTCCATTAATTCCTCAAAATACCTTAAAATACAGGTAACAGTTTGTAATCTATCATTGATTATGATGATTGAAGGGAACTAAAAATGACTTTCAGAGTAAATAGATTATTGTATTGGACTTAATGTAGAAAGAGATTTCAAAAAAAAAAACCTATAAGATTATATTGGATGAAGTAGCCTGAGTCCTGAGTTTTAGAAGTTTATAGGTTATACTTTTCTTACTTCTTGTAGGTCTTCATGCTAAAAAAAATTAAATACAACAACTTTGACATACTCAAATTCACACAATTGAAACAATACAAAGAATTGCCATATGCCCTTTATTCAAATATTCAGATCCTCTTCTGTATAAAATGATCTTTCTGACATAATGGTCCAAAAATACAATATTTCTCAAAAGCAAGATCTTTTATATACCCACATAGTTGTGAAGAATCAGGAAAAGCATTACTAGCTAGTTTATAGACTTACTCATATTCACTAGTTGTCCCTGTAATCTTTATGGACTCTTAATCATGTGATGCATTCTTTAGATCCTCTCTTAAAGTCCTATCTCGAAGAGCTCTGCCCCCTTATTCTTACCCTGTAATACTTTAGTAAAGAGTGGCCTTTCAGTTGCTTTGTCTGGCATCTCCTCTTGATTAGACAAATCATGTATTTATGCAACTTTACTGATTGACTTTAACCCTACTTCTCTGTAGTCAACATGAGTTTGTAAGTATAAACCCTGATAGGACAGGATAAAGTGCTGTAGTGAGCCAGATCTGTCTGCTTACCTCCCACATTCATTCTGCAGAAATATCAGGCTATTTGTAGTACTTGGAAGCACACTGTCTTAAGTCTCCACAGTATGTGTTTATTTCCATTATTTAAAGTCTTACATAATACAAGTCAACACTGCATATATTAACATATTACACAACTGTGACAGTATCTAAATTGGCTGAGATACAGTTGAAATGCAGTTGTTTTGGGCCCCATACTGAACTTCTTGAATCTGAATCTGCCTTCTAACAATATTCTTCAAGTAATGTGCTTGCATGTTGTGTTTGAAGAATACTCATTTGGAACTTTCATCTTTATGTAGATTCCAAAATGGCACTTAGCTTCTTTACCTTTCTGGAATTCCTCTCTATTTCTCATCCCCCTTAATCTCTCTTTTTCCTTGTCTTAGGAAGAGTTAGTCTAGATTGTTACCGTGTTTCTTTGCAGCACCCATAAATAATGGTTATTCTTGTTAACTTTTTACTTTGCTTTATGTGTGTGTGTATAAAATCAAAAACAAAGGAAATTAAATTTATATTTTATTTTTATTATCTTTTTACAAAATATCTAAAAATGTATTTAATTTCCTGTGCTTTACCTTTGATTTTTCAGCACTTAATAGTCTGCTTAGCACCAAGTACCTTCTCAATGTGGAACCTACTTTTATATAAGACACAAAAGAATCCTAATGCTTATTTGAATTGAGAATGGTAGGGAATAAAATAGGGGAAAAGAAACTAGTATACAAAACAATATTGCATTGGTTTGCCTAGTAGCCTGGCAACATAAAACTCAAGTATATTCTACTTCATACCTTTACAAATTTCCATTTTATGTGACAGCATGTGACATATCACTATATTATTGATAATTCAATATCAATTCATTTCCTAACATTTATACTGCTACCTTTAAGTCAGAAAAACAGTAGACCATTAGAAGAAACGTAATCCCCTTCCCTAATAAATCCTATGTTCAGTTCTGCATATTCCCTTTCCCTGAAACATGTACATTTGATAACCCATACATACCTCAAATATGAAGTCACAATTTAAGTTAGAATATAAATGTGCAGTTATTTTTATCTTCTACTTTACTACTCATCATCCAGATGTTGCCTAACATTTCTCTGACTATTATTTGGGTGTTCTATAGCTGTTAGACCATAGGTGTTAGCTAGCACCACCATCATGAGAAACCCCTGTAACGGTCTTGAATACTGCATTTCTGGGTTTTTAAAAAGAATTTATTCTCAGAATAAGTATCATTGAGTAGAATTATGTCATATAAAAGGACCTGAACATAGCCTACATTACTGCTTCTGTCATCTTAAGCATAGATAATTGCTTCTTGCCCTAGGTGTTTTGATTTTTATTTTGTAACTTTTACTACGAAACACTTTAAGACAAAGAGACTATAAGAATGACCTCGCATGAATGTGCAGCCATCTTTAGCATAATCAACTAATGACTAATCTTGTTTCATCACACTCTTGCTAACCTTTAAAATGCTGCAATGTTTAAAAATAAACCTAGACTTTTTATATGTATCATGTCAGCATGAATCTCTAAAAACCTGATAAAAGTATAGGTATAGTTAAGTGATCACAATGCTTTATTAAAAATGACAAAATATTTAATATACAACAATGTTCATGTTTGGATTTTCTACACAGTGTGTTTGATAATAACACCCTTAGTGTTTTTTAAGCCTGGCGGTGGTGGCACAGGCCTTTAATCCCTGTACTTGGGAGGCAGAGACAGGCAGATCTCTGAGTTCCAGGCAAGCCTGGTCTACAGAGTAAGCTTCTAAACAACCCAGACTACACAGAAACCCAGTCTCAGGTTGGAAGTGGCCTCCAAGTGTTTATGTTTATAACTAATTTCTTCATCAGAATTCCAACCAACTCTTTATGTTGAAATTGATTTATATAACAACTTTTTACATAACTAATTGTTAAACACCCTCCCATTACATTGCAGTATTCTTTGTTTCCATCATCAGATGAAACTAAGATATTTTTAAAAATTGCATATTCTAGTATAATTAGCCAATAGCATAACTCTGTCATATCTGTTACTAATCTTACATTATTAAAAAATGCTGAGTCATCTCTGAATAAGAATTTTATATCTAATATTAGACTAGATTTTTGAAAATAATTGGACCATTACACAGAGTTTGCAGTTCAGTAAATATTCTCAGTAGTTACAAAAGTAGAAATTTAGTCCTAAAGTTTTCTATGTGAGTCTTAGTGCCTCCTAAATAACCTGTGTCATGGGAAATCAAGACTGCTGTTTTTATTGTAGCAATAGAAATTATTTAAAATGTTTCTTATTAATAGGCAAAATATTTTAACATTCACTAAGTGTCTAATACACAAGTCATCAGTAAATGTTATATTCTCGTTTTCATTATAACTATCACCAGGAAGATCTAGATTTTCTAGTTTTCTTAATACACTGTTAGCGTATTCCTCTTTGATACATCTGAAATATATACAAAAATTCGTTTTAATGTGCTACATGAGAAGGTACCATAATCAGCCAATATTTAATTCTACTGGGCACAAATAAAAAGTGATTACTCAAACACAGCCTTTGACCCAGTCTTCTAAGCTCTTCTTGTGATTTGCTTATTCAAGAATAACGATACCTGTCCTTTTTTTTGTACCTTCCAATAGTGTTGATATAAGACTACATCAAGCATTTGTTGTTCTTGTCATTGGTTTAAAGATTTATGTGTGAGTGTTTTGTCTGCATAAATGTATGTGTATCATCTGCATACTGGTACCTGTGGAAATCAGAAGAGAGCATAAGATTCCTTTGAAGTGGAATTACAAATGCTTCTGAGCAACAATGTGGGTGCTGAGAACTAAACTCAAGCCCTCTGTAAGAACATGAGCTTCTAACTGCTGAGCCATTACTCCAGCCTCTTGTCATTGATAACTATTGACTAAAGCCTCCTTTCAACACTATAGTAACACCCAGGAAGTCCTTGAGCCTTTTGTTTTATATTTATTTAGTTGCTTTGAGTTGGCTTTTGTTCAGTACCATCATACTTTATAATTATAAAGCATTTCAATATATGAACATCTCCTTTTGATCTTTTCAAAATTGAATTTGATATCTTTCAACATTTTCTCTGAGATAAACTTAAGAATAATTTTGTCCAAAGAGAATATTTCAGCTAGGCATGGTGGCAAATGCTAAGAGCCCCAGGATTTAAGAAGCTGAGATATGAGGACCCTGAGTTGAGAACAGCAGAGCTGTCTCACTGTGTCCCACTTTGTATCCACTGGGATACAATAGGTATCCCAGGCTTCCCTAATTCTGGCAACCCTTCTGTAAGCTTCCTCAGTGCTAGGCTTGTAGAAAAAGAATTCTTAATAAATGTAACCTCTAAAAATACTTTTCTGTCAAGTGTAGTGGTGCACGCCTTTTGTTGCAGCACTTGAGAAGCAGATCTCTGAGAGTTCAAGACCAGCCTGGTCTAACGAGTTTGCTCAGGACAGCCAGGACAAACAAGAAACCTTGTCTCAGAAAACAAACAACAACATCCTTTCCTGATTCTAATTAAAATTATTTGTATACAACAAAACACAGAAAACAGATATCTTAAGTTACAAAGTGTCTTCGGATCAGAGCAGTTTATACTCCATACAGGAACATCTTTCATGCTGTGTCCCTTAAAAGTTTAAATTATTAAAAGTTTTCTTAAGGTAAACGCTTTTTACTCTAGAGACAGTGTCATGTCTTGAATGAAGACTTTGTTACTTTATATATTCTAACTAAATATTACTGTAATTTATAAAAGTTGGTGGGGTTTTTTAAAGTCAGTTTTCTCCCTCTGCCTCCCAGAGCTCTTAACTCAACTCAGGATCTTTCAACACTAAGCAGCACACAGTTCCCCTCAGCACTAAAATAGCTGGTCTTTATGTTAATAAAAACCAATTAACATATTTATTTTACTATGGAGTTTTGCAGGCAGATAATTTTTTACCTGAGAATAATCTGTTTGCCTTCTTTTGATACTAAATTTTGATACTAAATTTACAACTTTGTAGACAATGCTTTTTTTCCCCATTTCATATTGCTTCTAAGCATAGTGTCTTCATTCCTATTCAGAGCACTCAAACAGTTCATTATAGTTTCCTTGAGGTTTTATTATATACACTTTATTTTTTACTTAAAATTATAGAAGTCAGCTACAATTTATTGTGATTTATGTTGTGAAGTAAGTCTTTAAACTTTTTTATCCAGAAAAACTACCAATGCTATATATTATAATGGTTCCCAGTTCTTGATAATTTCATGATTGTACTCTTTGTAAATATAAACAAAATCGATGCTTTCTATGGTTTTTGGGTTTTCTCTGTATGTGATTGAGCTACATTTTTCCTTTATGTTTTCCCCTCAAGTACTCCTGATGAGCTGTGGGGTATTTCAAAGTTACCAATTCTACTATAACTCCAGCTTACATGCAATAATTATCTGAACTAATAAAACAAACTGGTATCCTTAATTTATCATATAATACTACTTTCTACTTATCAATACATCATAATTTTCATTCAATAGGTACCATACATTGCATCCTAGGATTGTTCCTATGTTCATTCATTCTTTCTTTCATCCATACATTCATTCTCCCTCTCCCCTTCTCTTCCCTCTGTCTCCCTCTCCTATTCTCTCTCACCTTCTACCCTCTCCCTCCCCATCTCACTTCCTAGGACTGAAGGCCTTGCCTCAAACAGTAAGCAATTCACAAGCTTGTGTGTCTGTGTCTATGCGTGTGACTTATGGGAAAATGTGTTAAAAATTAAGAAATTGCATTTATTATTTTGTTACATTTTATTTGCTTAGAATGTAAAAAGTAAATGTGGGCAACATAAAAAACGTACAACTGCACAGGATTTGTAAATGTGACGTACCAGATGGTGGCGCTATGATACAGTCACCTACAAATGGATTTTCAGCAAGCTCTCCTTTTACATTGGTCTTCTTAAATAAGGTCTCAAAATGAAAATGAAGGGGAATGTCTGGAAAAACAAAGGAAAACATTATTTTCAAGGAACACCACTTACAGCCTAATACTAATTTTATTTCCTTTTACTAAATAGCACATAAGCTTAAGAAAATAAACATTTACACAGTAAGATTGTTGAGAAGTAGAGGTTATCAAAATACTTTTCCAACAAGGTTGGTAACAGTGTTTAGAAAGTTAGTAATTTGGTATACTTAATAAACAAGAAGCTAGCAGGTGAGTAGCTCTAACATCCCTTTAGTATGTAAAAAGAATCATTATAAATGTAGCTTAGATGAGTAGACACAAATGAACCCAAAAGATCTTTATGAAAACATTTAAATTGATGATGTGTTTATATGGTTGTTAAATAGGGAAACACTGCTACAAGCATAATATATGAGAACAAGTTTCACATTCTGTGACATGAACAAACATAAGTGAAACTAGTTGTATAAAGACTAAAATTCACTGAGAAGCTGTCTTCCTTCACATAAAGTAAACTGTAAATATTGACATATTTTATACTTAAAATTAAGCCACGTTAAAGCAAGATTACATTAATTTATTGTGGCAGGTTTGTTCAAGTGCCACAATGTAGGTGCATGGAAATCAGTGACACCTCACGGAAGTTTACCTGACCTTCTGCACTGTGGGTCCTATGGATTCAACACTTGTCAGCTTTCTAAGTTCCTATTACCTGGTTATTGAGCCAACCTACTAGGCCAGACTTCATATTTACTAAGGATTTTTTTCATTCATAAATGTATAACCAGAGCCAATGAGCTAGCTTAGCAGATAAAGGCATTCCCATCAAGCATAACAGAACTGACACCAGAGAACTGATCTCTGATTTATATGCACACATTATGATGTGCATACAACTACATAACACACCCTCATTTTATAGACTGTAAGAAAAAGTCATTTCAAAAGCATGGATAACAGACACCTAAATGCATCCTGAGAAACATTTTTAGCCTTTTTCTTTTGATCTATTGAATGTTTTGCCAGCAATATGCAAAATTAGTCATGAACATATATACATATGTTCATGAATATATATATATATATATATATATATATATATATATCTCAGGATAGACTAAAAGGTAGTCTGTGGATCAGGCTAGCCTCAAACAGAAATCTGCCTGCATCTGCTTCCTTAGTTCTGAGATTAAAGTTTTTTTTATCTCCTTGGCTGTCTCAAGAGATAGACTTTAATGGCAAGTCCATGTGTAAATAGAAATGTAATTTGCTACAAAAACATGAAAAAATGAAATGGGAATAAAAATTAAATACTATGCTTTAAAATTCTTTTTAAACTTTTCAAGAGCTGTTTTCCAGTTGCCTAAATATAACCTTGTTTCTCTAAAGACCTGTTCCTGCTCTAACAAGCATACCATCTGTTCTGCCACTGTGAGAGCGGGAAACATGACATATGCAGAGCTGGCCCTTGTTCTTCCTATGTACCTCCCTAAAGTACCTTGTGGACTTTTAAAAAATGTTTTATTTGTTTATATCTTACATTTAGATATGGTATTAAAACTAGAATACAAGTACCATGAGGGATTTATTTATACTTTGAACACCTATTTACTGAGATTTTTGTCGAATGCAAAGCTTTAGCTTGTAGGTAAAGAAGCTAATCTTACTAGACTAGGAGGTCTTGGAGTCTGGAGGATACGTATATATTGATCTGATCTCAGAGTTATGATTTAGAATGAGGCTGTCTTAACCCTCCAAGTTATATCAAGAAAGAAGCAAATTAGTTCATTATAAAAGGTAATAGGAATGTGGATCTGGTGATGAAGTACCTCAGCTCCTTGCTCCATTGTTCATTAGCTGAATGACTGGATCAATAACCTCTCCAGGTGTAATGTGTTCATGTATAAAATGAAAAGGACAACAGAATGTGCTCTTATGGGATTATGAGAATTAAACAAAAATATCCAAAGTTCCAAGGCTAAGTCTCAACAATCCCCCTCTTCAAAAATAAAACTCAAAACATTTTTAGGAGATTGCCTGTACTTAAAAGATTATGTTTCACTATGAAAAATACTTAAGTTTTCATGAGGTAGCTTACCTGATGGCAGTGACAGCACAGGATGAAAAGAGGAATCTAGTTTTGTAACATGTTCTCTTAACAGCTCAGACTTGGAACTCTGTTCCCAGTTGTCCGAATGTAAAGGCGATTCCATGTAAGGCATCTGTGTTGCATTTAAAAATGCTTCTTTTGAAGGTAAAGTCTACAAGGAAAAATGCATAGGTTTCACTTGCGTTAAGACCTGGTCACAGTACAGTATGTATCTGTGTGACACTAGAGTAAGTCCTTGCTCAGTAATTCACTGCGGTATAGAATGAGAGAAATTAATGCACTGGCCATGTATCTAGAGAGGTGTGACCAGCCCCTTCAGGGTTTTTCAAAATACAGAGCAATATCTGACACCCTCTTTTAGCCTCTTTGGCCACCTGTGCACACATTTTTGTCAGTTTTTTTTTAGTTAACCTTTTTACTGTTTGCATTATAAAAACATTTTAATTTTTTCAAAGATTTTTATTGTTTGTGAGCGTTGGTGCTGATGAAAGCTAAAAGAGGGTGAGGGATATTCCAAAAACAACTTCTATGGGACATTGTAACGCCATGGCTGTGCAGGGAATTGAACTCAGGTCCTCTTCAAGAACAAGTGCTCTTAACTGCTGAGTAATCTCCCCAGCTCTATTGACGGTATTTTGAAATGAAATTAACTGTTATATATTAAGCATACCTCTACAACTATGCCCAGCTTTCTTATTGCGCCAATGTATATTTATATTGTCTCAACTACTATGCCCAACTTTATTATTGTGCCAAAGTATTTATATATTGTCTCTAGGAGGAGATATATTGTCCATATTTAATACTAGTTTAAATGTTTTTAGTTAATTCTAAACTCTTTCTTACTTGGAAATCTAGCCATGCTGAATGAGTTCAGTTTCCTTAAATTGAAAACTGACCAAAGGAGATATTATTTTGCAACTGATTATAACAGGAATGACATTAATTTATAAAAAATTAAAATGATGTGTGTGAGGCTGGAGAGATAGCTCAATAGGTAAAGAAAGTCCTTGCCAAGTGAGGATGAAAACCTGATTGATTATTCCCAGCATCCATGTAAAACTCCAGATGTGACAGCATGCGTTTGTAATTCCAGTGCTTAGAAGTGGAGACAGAAGCATCCTGGAGGATCAGTGGCTAATCAATCTAACCAATTGATGAGCTCCAATTTCAGGAGCCCCTGCCTCAAAAGATAAAGTGGGGCTCTCAACCTACTGTAGTTACAGCCTAATTCCAGAACTGTGTCCTACACACCCTCCCTTTGTGTGAGGGCCACCTATTAAGTCAAAGAATGCTCTCTTAAGAGCAAATGGAGACAACCACAGAAAACCATAACTGTATCCAGGTCAAGAGAGCATAGGGAGCTACTTCATTTGTTTTCCAACACAGAGTACTCAGCCTTGAAACCTCATACACACAACAAAAATGAACTCAGCAGGTTATATATTTCTGTGTGCACATATAGCTGTGTGGGTTTTTTTTGAACAAATTCAATCAAAAGAAAAATAGGTATTAACTTGAGAGTGGGGTGCACCACAGAAGTTCCATGGAGAGTAAGGGGAGGGAAAGAAGTGATATAAAACTAATGAAAAGGTAGCGAAGAAGACAATGAGTATCAACCTCTCCTCTCCACCCATAAATGTACAGATGCACACATACATACACCTCCACATAGAAAAGTAAAATTTTAAAAATGATCTATGTTGTAGGAGTTTTTGGTGTATTGTCTACCAGGATATATTTCCAGTTTGCCAAAATAACTTTTTTTTTCTGAGCCTATTGAAATCACTACGTTTTTCCCTGATAAGTTGCATTAATGTATTTATAAAGGTCAAGTCAACCTTGGATTGTTTTGAAGAGTCTGAGTAGGAGTTTGTCAGATTTACTTTTTCAAAGGCTCAGCAATTGGTTTGTTGACTTCATATATGTTTGTTTTATATTTCCCTGATCCCTGTCTTACTTTCTTTAGGATTAATCAAGTGCTTTGCTACAATTCTTCTCATTAACATGTTCTTTTAGTTTTCTGTTTCTATTAGTTGTGTGTGATATACATGGGTGTACATGTTTATGCCTGTGTGCATTTGTGTGGGGGTAAGTCCATTCCCCATGTGTACATGAGAAGAGCCCAGAGGTTGGTATCAAATTTTCTTCCCCTATTGCTCTCCACTTTACTGCTTGTTTTTGAGACTGTATCCAATTTAACCTGAAACTGGTCAGCGTGGGCCACCATCCCTGGCTCTTTGTATGGGTGCTACAGATCTAAACTTGGGTCTTCATGTTTGTATACAGCAAGCCTAACTGACTGAGCCCCTCATTTGCTTTTTCATGGTTCCTATAGAGTATAATAATCATAATTTGGTTTCGCTCCTAAATTCAGAGTATTGTTCCTTCAGAACTGCCACTGTCATCTAGCATTTAAAGTACTCAGTTTCAGTCACAGTGCCTGTCTTGTCCATTGTAGGCCATATGTTGTTTTGGTAACTTTGCTTTCTCTTTAGAAGCTTTAAGGTCTTGTGTGTGTGTGTGTGTGTGTGTGTGTGTGTGTGTGTGTGTGTGTTCATAAATTTCATGAGAATCTGTTAAGGTGTGGGCTATTCACTTAGTTGACAACAGAATAATTAATGGACTTGTTCAAACTAGTATATGCTTTTTACTCAGGTAACAGAAATATATGCTTGTGTTCTAGCCTTATATTCCAATCCTTACAAAGGCAGATTAATTCCAATAATTTTATTTGTAATTTCTAATTTTGCTTTATGAGTGTTATAATAGTCTGTTCTGGAAGTTATCATATCTCCACCAAGGTCAGCTTTAGTCGCTTGATCTTTTTCTTTCCTTTCTCCAAAATCCTACCTCCTATTTCTCATTTTCATTCTATTGTTTTCCAAGATATAGAATTTGTTAACATTTACATTTTGTCTTTTTCCCAACTGAATCTGAGCTCCATGAAGGTGGGAACCCTTCTATCTTCTTCACTATGGTACCTCCAGTGTCTAATAACTGTGTGGCACACAAAAAGTAATGTTTCTTACTAGAAGAGAGAAGGAAGTACAATGCTACTTATCAAGTACAGCACTGTAAAGTCTAAATATTCCACTGATAGACATAAAAGCTTCTCTTCCCAATAGAAGTCCTTCCTGAATGATGTTTTATGTGCACTTAAGGAAGTTAACTGTACCAGCTTGAATTTACTGGAAGTTTGTACTTTATAAGACTCATTCCTAGTAATGAGACCTGTGTTCTTCTATTATGAAAGGGAAGATAGAATCATGTTAGCCCTGCAAATTTCTCCAAAACAAGAAATACTGGGCAAAAGAAATAGTAAAAATAAATAAAGAAGTTTGAAAAGAAAATGTTTCATTATATTGGACAAATGTGATAGAGAATGCCATTCACCACTGGTTTGAAAGAACTATTTCATATACAAGAGAGTATAGGGAAAACAAAGGACTATGCAAGGTTACAAATAGAACACTTGTGTTCTGAAGAAGTTATAACATTTTCATTCACAGCATAGTGCAGTTTATACAGTTGTAAATCAGATGCATGAAGAAGAGAATCAGATCTGCTTCATGTTCTACCATGTCCTAATTCTTGGTATTAGTGTACTATTATTAGCACATGTCTGAATTGGGAGTAACTTTTTCTACTTCTTCCCTTCTAAAACTTCCTCTATCATATCAAATCAGTTAAGACTAGTCATTCATTGTACAAAATGTCTTTGTTTCAAGTCTTTTTTCCTTCCAATTCAGTCTTTATTACATCTAGTAGATTCTAATAATTACCTGTTTCTCTAGTCTCTCCTTGTTGCAAACTGACCTTTTCAAAGGCACCATAATAATCATGCAAAAATAGTGCTTCTGACATTTTACTTCCCCAAAACAAAGTTCTTCATGGATTCCCCAACTAATTATTCTAATCTGTTAAATCCTTATCATTCTCATTCATACTTGATGAAGACTTATATGGCAGACTTTGATATATATACATACACACACACATTTAGTCTCAATGTTATTTAGTCTCAGCATGACTATAAAGTAACCATACTATTTTTCCTGTTTAATTTCTCAAATGGAGTTGCCTATGTGTTCCAAAGCAGACCTTTGGAAAATTCATTAATGAAAGTGGGTACAAATTCCTCCCCTTCTTACAACTACACCCTTTTAGCTACCACTTCTTACAAAAAAAAAAAAAGTTTCTATTTCTGTGAGGTTAGGGAGATGGCTTAGCAATTAAGAGTACTTTCTTCTCTTCCAGAAAACCGGCTTTGCTTTGCAGCATCCATGTCAGATGACTTATAAGCATCCATAACTCCAGGTCTTAAGTATCTGGCACTCTTTGCTTTCACAGGTACCTGCACCGCTGTATACCCACTTACACCTAGTTAAATAAAATTAAGTCTTAAAATCTTTTTTCAGAGATTTGTAATTCCATCCTCTTTACCCTAGGATGGCCAAGTGAGTTGCTTTGTCCTACAGAGTGGAGTGGAAATGGTATTTGTGGTTGGTATCTTCCTTCTTGTCATCTTGGGCATTGGTCTTCGGTGACATGAAAGGAAGCCATTTTTACTCATGGAATATGAGAAGTCACAAGGTGAATGGAACTGTAGAAGCCAGCTGTCAATTACCTGCCATACTTCCTACAGCATGGCACAACGGTAGCACTGTAAGAAACTGCACAGCTCAAGATGGAGCTCGGTGTCAGAGTGCTTGGCTGAGGCAAGCCTTGCGCTCTCCCTCCAGTGCTGACAATAGGTGCAACTAGGGTTACGGTTCAGTGTGTTTTCTAAATCACATACATGAAATGACCAAAAAGTGCTACTTTCCTCTAAGAAACCACTTTTAATTCTTAGTAAAATTTGATACCATCATCCACATTGACCCACAGTTACATACGGCATATTTTCTCACAGAATTAATGTTATACATGTAGTGAATTGAATTCTCTAACTCAAATTCCTTGGAATATAGAACTGTTGCAATGGGGCATTCCTTTACCAAGAAGGAATCTGAAGAAGATATTCTTTACAGATGTGACACACAGAGATG
The DNA here is from genome assembly GCF_982192425.1 of Myodes glareolus. Classification (NCBI taxonomy): domain Eukaryota; kingdom Metazoa; phylum Chordata; class Mammalia; order Rodentia; family Cricetidae; genus Myodes; species Myodes glareolus. The sequence continues at coordinate 9,421,807 of NC_142026.1, forward strand.
AGGAGGAGTTGGGTTCTCAGTAGTGGACTACTATTGCTTAAATGATACGTAAGTCACCTCCTTTACTTCATTTAATCAGACAACTCATACCTGGAATTAGCCTGTTTCCTCGATCAATATCTATGCCCTCAAGAGATTATCTGAGACATCTGGACTGAAATTTAATTTATCTGTATGTGTGTCTTATTTCTTCAGAAGGAATTTAATTTATGTAAAATCATATTACTTTGAACTTTTTCTGTTTTTTTTTAACCAAGGAAAGTTACAAAAGGATGGACATACCTATATTTATTTTAGATGTTATTGTTTTTCCTGTTCTTTAACTTAAGCATTATTTTTATTAAAATATAAAGTGCTCTTTAAGCATATAAACAAAGTTTATAAGCCTATTCATTTCACACTTTAAAAAGGAAATGAAAACATTAAAATAAGTAACTTAAAAACACTGTGTACGAATTTGCCATAAAGACTTATTAAAGAATTCTAGTGAATAGATACTGAAAAGAGGAATTGTTCTGCCAATTTTATCTATTTTATAATATTCAACTTAATTTTAAACTTTACTTCATTATGTTAAGTCTACTAGAACTATTTTTGTTTTTATGACTTGGCTTGAGGATTACATGTTGAAACTGATGAATAATGAAAAAGATTTAGTCTTCATATCAGATGGCTCTTTACTATTTAGGCAAGAGTAGCTCCTCAAAGTCCAAGTATAATTCTTCAGAACAACACTATCAGTGGTTAACTAGTTAAAAAAGTCACCTTCTAATGAAATATGTTGCTTACATTTGCATATAAACAAGGGAAGAAAATTCACAATCACAGAGAACATAGACAACAAAGAGGATACTAAGAGAGACATACATGGATCTATTCTACATGGGAAGTAAAGACAAGATCTCCCGAATAAACTAGGAGCGTGGGGATAATGAGGTAAGAGAGTAGGGAGGAAAGGACAGGAGTGTAGAAAAATATATAGCACACTAAAAACAAAAAAATTTGTATTTAAAATATATTAATGCCTTTTAAAAAGAACTACAAGAGAGATGACAGATGACAAATGAGGCTCCTGTAAATAAAGTGATTTCCATAAATTCCTGACTAGGTCACGTTCCTTGCAGCGCAATAATTTATAACTTGTGCTGTGAGTATGTAGGTATTAATGGAGATGGGGTTAATAATCACTGCCTTGACCCCTAATGTGAATTGAGATTATAAACATGACTACATGTTTATACATGTACATGTACTACAACTCTGATCTTTCCCCACCTCCTAGCCACATTCTCAACCAACTGCCTCTGCTTTCTTCAATTACACATGAAATAACCTCAGATATGCCTGCTCCAGTACATTTTTTGATTTGTGTCTACATTTAGATAGAATCTTCAAACAATCCTGTCATCCTAATTTAAATAGAATCAGTACACGTTCACATCAAATAATTCTATTACTTCCATCCTGCTCCCTTTAAGCCTATTTTTTCCTCTTTTCAGTTTTTTATTCTACCTGCTTATACTCCCACATACACACATATGAAATTTTAAAGCTAAATTCATGTAATGAGAGAGAAGATGCAATATTTAACATTCTTTTGGAAGCTCTAGTGAGAATTTTACCTTGAGGTCTAGAACTGTGTTTTTCCCAGTGTTACAGAGAACTCCCTTTGCTGCGAATTAGGTAGGGTGGCTCCCTGTTACTTAAGGCTAAATTGCCAACTGAGCAGGACAGAATGTTTCATGGCAGCTAGCAAAAAAGAATATCAAGAAGGATCAGAACATTATGGACATATAATTTTAATTACTAAGTGTAAGTGGAATATTACCTTAAAGAATGTTATTAACTACATTTATATGTTAAGAATTCTAGTATTTTTCTGGAGAACACTTTTCTATCTTATCCATGCCTGTCAATCCCAGCATACAGGACAACCTTTGGGAGCTGGTTCTGTCTACTGTGGGCTCACTTACACAAGTACACAGTTAGTCATGTAGTTGGTCTAGCCAAAATGTTCAGAGTACCTAATGGTTTCTTGCACTAGGAATGACAGACAGACAGTGTGAAGATTAAGTCCAGAGAACTAAAGTTAAAACTGTGTCCTCATTGTCAGGATCTCAGAAGCCTTTACTAGGGCTTCAGAGAAGTGCCACATCTCATTCATATCCCACAACTTGGGAAGCAGATGGAAGACATGGCAAAATCAAAAACAATGAGCCACTTCTGTGAGTGCAGTTTTTAATCAACAAGTCTGCTATGTGTCTACTTTTATTCCAAAACTAATGTATGCTACGTATTTCCCCAGACTGCAGTTTCCTGTCTAGCCCTGTTTAGTATTTGTAGAACTAACTAATAATTTTATTTACAAAATTATACTTTTTAATATAGAGGAACTGTACCTGAGAAGCCATACTAATAGTCTCAATGCAGGTACCTAGACATGTTACTTGATGGCATCTAAGACCTCAAACTTGAGTCTAACATGATAAATGACATGATACTAGTAAATCTGGGGGAAAGTTTGAGTGGGTTAGAAATGTCAATTATTGGGATCTAGAGAATGGACTGATAGTTTCAAGTGATGACCCCCATGAATCATGCTTTTAGTATTCTTGTCCTTCTATAAACCCTCCAAAATTAAAACCCACATTAACTCCTACTTGTCAATAAATTCAAGATTTACATTTTGGAAAGTCTGGACCCCAAGGTAAGAAGTTTGGTTTATTCTAAAGAAATCATCCTGTGTGAAATCAGAATCTCACTCAACCCTCGGGAGAGAAGCTTCTTGCCGTAGATGGGTATTAACTCAAATATCCACAATTGGAAATGTGCAGAGAATGAGACTTTGGAGCAGTCAGTCCCAAATGGGATGTCGTCATCAAAGGCCTCCCCTCAAGGCTCAGGGAGCTATGCAGAAAAGGAGGGAGAAAGATTTTAAGAGCCAGAAGTGATGGATGACTCCAATAAAACAGTATCATCCAGACGTAGCAGGACTAATGCATGCCTTAATTCACAGAGATCATGCCAGAAGGTGTCCTAGTACTGAGACTGGAAGTGGACACAGGGTCCCATCTCTAACCAAGAAACTATTTGCAATTGGTGGCTGCTGGCAAAGGGAAAAGAAAGAAGTGTCACTTGATATATCAAAACCTCTTCAGAGCAGACCCCATGCCTGGAGTAATTGACCAACACAAAACAAACTCCATGGTTTGTTTGGGTTTTGTGTGAACTTTTTTTGGGGGGGGGTGTCTTATTTTTTGTTTGATTTTCATTATTTTAAAAGAGAGAGAAAAGCACAAAATTGAGTGAGTAGGGAGCTGGGGATGATCTGGGAGAAAAAAAAAACATGATCAAAATATATTGTATGAAAAAGTGTTTAAAGAAAATGAAGTTTTAAAGAAGAAAAAGGTCATGTGGAGGGCCTGGGGAGGTGGACCAGAGGTTATTCCAATGATCTGAGTTCAGTTCCTACTACCTATAACAAGTGACTCACAAGCACCTGTAACTCCATCTCCACGGCAATTTAGCATCCCTTGTCTTCATGGGCATCTGCATACATACACATGAAAGGTTCTAGGAGGCAATGCTCTTTTGCTTTTTCCACCTCCCAAGACATGTATCATCCTTGATTTATGGTAGCATAACTCCAGTCTGCTTTTATTTCCACAATGCCTTCATCTCGTCTTTGTTTTCCAAAATTCTACTTTCTTTGCTCTTATAATAACATGTATCACTGGGTTTAGAACTCAACTTAAGTAAAAAATGATCTTGGTATTAAGTTCCTTAATTAAATTTTCAAAGATTCCATTGCTATCACGTTTTAGCCCAGAGTCACACTGGGCGTCTTTGGGGATATAAATGTCAATATCACAGTTATTTAAATGTTTTATTTCCATGTCTTCTTCCATAGATTTAATTTAAAAAATCACCTATACTTCTCTTAGATAATAGGTAGATAAGTGGATGGATAGATGGGTGGATGGAAGGGTGCAAGGGTGAATGGAAGGGTGGATGGATAAACAGGTAGGTATTCAGGTTGAAATTCTCCTTTTTACATGTTTGATTTGTTGCTTGCCATTAATTTTGGAAATTTCTCTTTCATTATTTCAAATCTTTCTTTTGTCACAGTCTCCTTTTCTTTCCTTTTGGTATTCCAATACATATCTAACCCCACCCGAAATTGCCTCAGAATTCTTACGTGTTCTGTTTCACTTTTTTAAAAATTCCCCTTTCTGTTTGAATTTACATTCCTGAAGTCTGTGCTATCTGTGATGATCTTTCCTTGGCCATGTTCAGACCACAGATAAGTTTACCAATGGCAAACTTAAGTTAGTGTTTTTAATTTGCAGCATAAATTTCTGGTTCCTCTTGATTTTCCATCTATTTACATTGCAAACTATTATGTTTCCTACTTTATGTATTAAAGGCCCTAATAAAACATTTTAATTAAGATTTTCCATATGACAATATAACTCCTTTTGTGTTGAGTTTAGGTCTAAAAATCGGTTTGTCTCTTCAGTATGTGTTTTTCCTAATATGCCCTGATAGTTCTGTTGAATGCTGAGCATGATATAATGTAACAGGAGGTAAGTAAACCTTTTATTACTGTGTTATATAAAATAAAAGTAACTGCTATTGCTAGAGGTGCCAGATATAGTACATATTCATTGTAAAAGTATGAGTTGCATTATGACATTCTTATGTATATGAGATGTTCTTTGACTTTACCTATTCCTTTTGTCCTTTCCTGTTCCCATTTCTCTCTCCTACTGGTCCCCTTTCTGTATAGTCAGACTTTTTGTTTACAAGTTTTTTTCAGTCTAGATTCTATATATAAGAGAAAACACGAGACACTTGTCATTCTGAGACTGTTTATTTTCTTAACACAATATTTAGTTTGATCCATTTTCCTGAAAAAGAATAATTTGCATCATTATCACTAAATAATTCACTGTGTGTCTGTGTGTGTTCTTTGTCCATGAACATGTGAAAAGCCAGGCTGGTTAAAGGACTGAGGTATTATAAAACGTGGTAGGTTAAACAGAGATGCAGTTGGTTATCTTACCAGTGTGCTAACAAAGATTCCTCTAGGTATATGTCTAGGAGTGGTAAAGAGGAATGTGAAATTATTCTTAGTTTTTTTGATGAATCTCCATACTGATTTTCAGGGTGGTAGCATTAAATTACATTATACTAATGATGTATATAGGCTGATTATTCATCTATCTTTGCAAGAATTTCTGTTCCTACATATCTTGATGATTGCCATTCTGACTAAAGTGAGATGGGATCTCAGTGTAGTTCTGATTTGCATTTTCCTCGTGGCTAAGGATGCCGAACATTTTCCTACATATTCACTAGTCATTTGTACTTCTTTTAAGAACAGATTGTTCAATTCATTTGCCTATTTATTTATTGGACGGTAGAGGACTTGATGTTCAGTTTTATGAGCTCTCTCTCTACACACACACACACACACACACATACACATACTGAATTTATTGTTCTTGAGACAGGTTCTAATTATATAGCCCTTTCTGGCCTGAAACTCTTTATGTAGTCCAGACTGCCCATAAAGATCCAACTGTCTCTACCTTCAACAATTCTGGGATTAATGTGTATACTTCTACACCCAGCATGTATTCTAGATATTACTCTTGTCTTGGATGAGTAGTTAATACAAATTTTCTCCCATTCTTTAAGTTGTTGCTTCATTTTTTATTTGTAATGCAGAAACTATGTCACGGGCAGGCTGGGAAGTGTATATTCACCTATGCATGTGCATATGGAAGTGAGATGTCAACATCAAATATCTTCACCTATAGCTCCCCAACATACTTCTGAGACCAGGTCTCTAACTAACCTAGAGCTTCCATTTTATCCAGTCCAGCTGGCTAGCAGACACCTGGGATCCATTTGTCTCCAATGCCCCTCCCCATATATACATACTACTGTTCCCAGATTTTATGTGAATGTTGGGTAGTAACTTGGGTTCTTATGCTTGCAAAGTAAACATTTCATACACTAAGCCATCTCACCAGCCCCTAGAAACACATGCAGTCTCATTTGTCAATTCTTATTTCCTACGTTTTTTACTTGTATTCAGAAAGCCCTTGTACCTACCCATATCTTAATGAATTTTCCCTAAAACAGTTTCAAAGTTTTTTTTTTATCTAGTTTGTATACACTTTGACAGGGTGAGAGTCAGGGATCCAGTTTCATTCTACCACATGGGAATCAGTTTTTACAGTATCATTTGTTGAAGATGTACTTTCTACAAGTTTGTTTATGAACTACTCTTGAAAATCATATGGCTGTAGCTCTGTGGGTTTGTTTTCTGTCTTCTTCCTTCCCAGAGCTTTCCATTCTGGTTTTGTTACAATACTTGATGAGTTCTTGTTAGCATGGTTCTTCTATCATTTGAAATCAGGTATTTGATACCTCTAACATTATTATTTCTGTTAAGAATTCCTTGGGTTATTATTGCTATTGGTGTAGGAAGTCCTTCTGTCTTTGTGTTGCTTTCATTGGTTAATAAAGAAACTGCTTTGGGCCTGTTGATGGGGCAGAACTTAGGTAGGCAGGGAATTCAGAAGTGAATGCTGGGAGAAAGAAGCGTAGAGTCAGGGATACGCCATGGATCCACCAGAGACAGACATTAGAAATTTTACATGGTAAGCCACTGCCACATGGCGATACACATATTAATAGAAATGGGTTAAATTAATATAAGAGTTAGCCAGTAAGAAGTTAGAGCTAATGGGCCAAGCAGTGCTTTAATGAATACAATTTCTGTGTGGTTATTTCGGGGCTAAGCTAACCGGGCAGCTGGGATGAACAAGCAGCCCCTCCTTGCAACATGCTATGGTTATTTGGGATTCATTTAGTTGTAGAAGTTTAGTTGCTTTTTCTTTGAAGAATGTTATTGAAATTTTGGTAAGTACTGTATTAGATTTATAAAGGACTTTGGGTAGTATACATATTTTCACAATATTAACTCTGCTGATCCATTGACATATGATGTCTTTCCATATTCTACTATCTTCTTTGGTTAATTTCATCAGTGTTTCACAGTTTACATGTCTATGGTTAGAATTATTTATTTCTATATTTGAAGCTAATGTGAAAAATTATTTTCCTGATTTCATTCTCAGCATGATTATAACTGTATATTTAAAATTATTTTGGATGTTGATTTTGTACTCCACTATGTGCTGGAAATATTTGTCAGATCAAAAAGTTTTACTGGGGAGCCTTTATCAAGGCCTTTTTTATTTTTATATATCTAGGTTTTTGTCTGCACGCATTTATGTGCACCATGTGCATACCTAGTATTCACGGAAGACAGAAGAGGTCACCAAACCCCCTGGAACTGATATTACAGACAATTGTGAATTGCTATGTGGGTGCTGAAAATTGAACCATGGTCCTCTGGAAGAGCAGAGTGTTCTTAATTGGCTGAGCCATTTCTCCAGCCCCTATCAAGGACTTTTTAGTATCAAGTCATTTTCAAATAAGGCTAACTGAATATTTCATTTTTTAAATAGTTATAATCATTTGATTTCTTTCTCATGTTTTCTAGATAAGAATTTCAGTGTTGAATTAGTAAGAATGGAGAGATTTGTCTTGCTTTTGATTTTAGGGAAAATGCTTTTATTTTTCCCCATTTTGTGTATTATTGGCTATACATTTGTCATACTGTGTGTGTCTGTAATATACCATAAACATGTTGGTTTCATTCCAGAGATTTAGGAATGAATTTAACAAATTAATATAACACATACATATACAACACTCGGGAACATGAATCTCATGATTATCTTACTGTCTCAATAGATACAGAAAAAGCCCTTGAACAAGTTCAATATCAATTTTTTTTAAATGAAATCCCGGAAGAAATCTGGAGTAGAAAGAACATAACCATCCTCTATCTTTATTTAGGTAGATGATAGGGAGATAGAGAGAGAGAGAGAGAGAGAGAGAGAGAGAGAGAGAGAGAGAGAGAGAGATAAGATTGGATAGATAAGATTGGATAGATAAGATTGGATAGATAAGATTGGATAGATTAGATAGGCAGACAGAGAAAAGCCCTAATTTCTTGGCTGATTATCAGCCGATGCTTTTCTGGCTCCTCAAACCTTTGTTGAAAGATGTCTAATGTATTCTGATGGAGATGCCTTTGTAAGCACAATTGACATTTTCCTCTAGTAGCTTTTTGCTGTGTTGTATTTGACATTTTGTTTCCATTTTGACGGTCTTGATATGTTACCCTTCAATGTATTCTCAATGTACTACAAACTCACCCGTGACTGAAATCCTTCTCACTTTCCTAAGTGCCAGAATAACGATGTGGGACACCAGAACCAGCTTTCTCATGTATTTAGTAGTCTTCCTTTGTTCTAATCTTTGCCCTTAACTCTGATGTGACACGGAGAACTTCTGCAACTGCCATATTTTGTAGGAATTATTAGTGCCTCTAGTCCTAGTTTGTCTATATCACCGGCTTGAGAAATTTTTTGTTACTCTATAATTGATTAGGTTTTTCAATACCTTTGTCTTGAAACTCTACTCTTTTATTACATGTACACTTAGGTTTGAGCTCTTCCAAAGTTTTTCAAAATCATAGACATACTGCCTTTTGTTTTTTTTTAACTCATCTCTAAATGTACCCTTGACCTTGACTTTGTTTTTAATCCCTGTGTACTTTCTTCTGCTTGATTTAGTCTACTGGTTTATTGTAATTTATTATTACTATTATTTGCTACTTAACTTGTTTCCTTGATGAATTTTCAACCCATGTTGCAGACTTTCTATTTCTAGGTCCTGAATTGATGTCTTCTTTAAAGTCACTGATCAAATTTAAAAGTGAGCTTTTGAATTTTTGGTCTTAGGTTTCAAGTATTTCATCATCTTTGGTTTTACCTGTTTTTTAGATAAGGAGTCATATTGTCTAAATTTTTCATACTTCTCCTGCTATTATACTATGACTTAGACATCTATTGGGATGTATATATATTTTTATTACACTTATATATTCACACGTTTAAGAGGATATAGTTTTCTCTTGAGCTTACTACTCTTTAAAGGAGATGAAGCAGAGAGATTCATAACAAAACAATTGTTTGTCCAGAAAAGTTATTAAATTATTAAAATGCATATGAGTACCTACATCCTTAGGTTATAAAATGTCTCTGATCCTAACTATTTACAAACAAAGGAGTTAAACATTATTAATGCTAAAGTCACTAATAGTAAATAAAAAGAGTGGAGGACTTGGAAAGGGGTAAAAGAGAAAGTAAGGAAGGAGCAGGAGTAAAAGCATATGTAGGAAAATACAGCAGAGGTAGGACAAGACTGAAACTACAGAGACAAGCAAGTCGATCATAAAAGCAGAAAAAGGAACAAAACCAAGACAAAAAAAGCTAATAAGGGAATAAATAGAAAAACAATACAAAAGCCAGTATTTCCTCCGTGCTGGGATACTTTGCATTGTCTTTTACCTCCTGAGTCACTTGGGAACCCCTTTAGGCTCCTCCTCAGATCTTTAGCTAAACTCTGTTCTCACACTGGAGCTCTTTTAGGTTGGTAATCAAGTGTGTGAAAAAGAAAGTGTTTTTTAAATCTTATTATTAAATCTTAGTCTTTTAGTATATCCAAGCCCTTAAACTATGAATTTAACAACTATCTCTAATTTACACGCAAACACATCACTTAACTGAGAGATAACCAGTAATAAAAATGGAAAAGATGTTTTTCCTTCGGATGGTAAATCTTTCTCCTAAAGCTCTTTATTACAGACAATGCCTAACCTCATTCACACTGGTTCTCTTCCTCCTTACACGCTAGAGCCATCAGCAGTCCTCTCTTAGCTTTAGTTTTCTCATTGTTCTAAGAAAAAATGTCCCTCTGACAATATTCTACTCTATATTACACATTAATCCTTTGTCATATATCTTAATATTTCAATCAAGAACAATTCTTCATGCCATGACACTGAGACCTTGTAGTGGCATTTCCCTTGTATTTTAATAAATAAAGCTTGCCTGGGGATCAAGAGAGTAAAACAGCCACAGTGATCAGACTTACAGTCAAGCAGTGATAACACACACCTTTAATCGCAGTAGCCACACTAGTTGCCATAGATACCGGGCAGTGCATGCTTTAAATCCCAGTGGTGCACGCGTTTAATCCCAGAACTAGAGAGGATTATAAAATGGGAGGAAACAACTATCAAACACAGTCTCATTCTGAGATTCCTGGAGGCAGGATCACCATTTTCAGACTGAGGTCAAGGTAAGAGCCAGTGACTGGCTGTTTTGTTTTTCTGATCTTCAGGTTGAACCCCAATTTCTCTGAGTCTTTATTAATCATACTTCATTTTAAGTATTCCAAGCTAGTTGTTTCTTAGTTGCACATTTCTAAACTTGGCTTTGTCTCATCATTATGCATACTGAAGTTAGAATGATACATCTTTACATAATACTGTATCTTTCTAGTAGGCAACTCTGGCTTTGACAACTTGGGTGACATATTTTCTGATTGTCAATAATACAATTATTATGAACCCTTGGCAACAGGCAGGAAGGGTGGTTGTACTTTTAAGTCTATGCAGATATCCTGTCTACAATCTCCTCCTCGGGCCTCACCTCAGGCTGTTATTAATCTCGAACTATTCATTTTCTCATCCATTCTATTTATTAGCACCCTGTCCTGTCTACCTGCATTCCTACTTAGCAGCCACTCCATCATTTCTGTGTCATCACTGGGAACTCATGGGTGCATGTGGTTTTTGTTTTCTATTGGGCTGTTTTGAGACACTGTGCCTGTAGGTCACATTGGCTAGGACCACATCACGTAGCCTAGGATGACCTTGCATCTGCCGAGATTCCCTGGGGCATTGTGAATGCTTACCACTCTTACCAATTTAGCCACATCCCTATTCCTCTCGTGTTTTTAGTAATCCATCACTGTCCTTATTGGGATGGAGATACAGCTCAGTTGGTAAAGTACTGGCCTAGCATTCACAAAGTTTGGGTTCAATTCCCAGCATACTCATAATCCAGGCACCCCAGAGGTAGAAACAGGAGAATCAGTTCAAGCTCATACTTGGCTACACAGTAAATCAAGCCCAGACCCTGCCTGGGAGGGAGGGAACAAATTAAAAGTTTTCATGCTCGAATATTCCCACATTTGGCCAGAAGAAGCCTAGAAAAAGCTAGTTCCTACATTCTTTAGCAAGATTCCATCATCTTTGGTTTTTGCCACTAGTCTTATACCTTGTGTTTACCTGAGTCAACATTTCTAACACAAATATGAGGCACATTTCATTATTACCTTACCTGAATGTTTTAAAGATCACCTTGACATTTTGTTTTCTTTAAAAATTAGTTTAATTTACTTACAAAACAGCAACATACATTTATTTTTTTAAGCCAGGGACTTGGTCATAGCTCAGTGGAGAATGCAGGTTTAGCTTTTGGGGGACCAAAATTTTAAATTTTTTAAATTTTCAGCAGCAAAGAAAACAACAATCATTATTTTTTTAAAAAAACTGAGAATAAGAGAAATTTTAGAATACACAGAGTTTACTGCTATGTTCAAAAATATTAAATCCCAATTTTTATTGTATCTATTATTATCTAATTTATAAACTATATTTTAAGATTTCTGTATGTAATTATTCTATCTATATATATATATAACTCATACCCAGTTGTACTCAAAATATACTGGTAGTGGAATCTTTCTTCATGTTTTCCCAAATGCAGCCTTACCTGAGGAGTCCAGTAAAAAGTGGGGCTCAATCTGTAGAGTTTTCTTTTATGGAAACTCTGAAGGGGTCTTGTTCGGGCAGCTGTACTCATGATAGCCAAGGATGGAGATTTCAGTCTTGTCCTGTCTTTTCGCCTTTTCTTACTGTGCTTCTGATTAAGTAACCAGCTACTGGAGGAAGAGAGCTCATCTAAATTCTCTGAAGCACTGAAATGTATGAAATAATTGGAGATGGGGGGTAAAATGAAATGAACAGAAGACAAAGAAAACTAAATATAAATTTTCTTGGTTTATTATGATAGAAGAGTATTAACTTTTAGTCAATTTGTGATAACAATAGGTAAAATAATTGATATTAATGGAGAATTACATAGTAAAAATATAGAAATAATTTCTATTTTCTGCTGCAAAAGGTACACTTTCAAAGTTAAAATGTTTTTAATATAAGATGAATGTTTCTTGTAAATCAATAATTTACAGATGACATAGTTTAAACTATTTATGCCAGTTTCTTTTCATGTTTAGATGAAGTACATCAGAGCTATGGCTTAAAAAGTTCCAAGGTCTTCTAACTGCATTTTAAATTCCTCTTAAATAAGCAAGCTTACTGCATTTCAAATTTTAGTGAATTCTGAAACAGCTACAATCCTATTATAGCTTAGAAACTTTTAAAACTTATGATGTAACTTACAACTATAAAATAAATAAGCTATATATGGAAAATTTAATTTTATAATTACTCTTTATAGCAATTTTTAATATTATAGTTAAGGTTTTGTGAACTCATGTTCCCAGAAAAAAAAGACATCTATCTTAAAGATTTTACAAGCTGCAGGTTAAAACATCATGATTATGTTGGAATATTACACATCAAGAGAAAAATTAGGTGGTATCTTTTGTTCGTTAATAGCCATTTGTTATCCATTTCTGAATCTGATCTAGTTTTATTTTGACTAGCAATAAAAAAGAACCTTTGGAATATATTAATAAATAAGTTATTACCTGCTGTGGGATAATGCTCTTGTACACTGTAATGACTTGTCACTCATATTGGTCTAATAAAATGCTGATTGGCCAGTAGCCAGGCAGGAAGTAAGGCAGAGCAACCAGACTAAAAGAATTCTGGGAAGAGGAAAGGCCAGATGCTTCCACCAGCTTCCATCAATGCAAAAAACTAATAACGTCAGAGTCAGCACCTGAAAATGCTAACGCTTTGATGTGACTGGCCTACTTGAATCTCCAACCCTATATTTGTTAGGTGTCTTGATGTCTGTGTTTCTTTTGTTCATAAAAATGTTCATGAAATTGTTTTCACAGTGAAAACTATTATTCAGGTCAACCTGAATCTGTTCCTAAGTGCAATCACTCAGAATAAACTGTCTTGGGAATTTTGGAGAGCTGTTTTATGTTGACACACTTAACTTGCATTATTATATTACATATTAATATACTAATATACTGTAATATTATACTAATATGTAATATGCTAATATATTGATACATTATATATGTACTAATAGAAAGTAAGCTTTTCAACTTTATGCAGACCAATACTAGTTGACTTAGTAGTCTAACATTACATTACATCGAGATAGGCTAGATACATAGGAATAAAGCGACAAAGAGCATACTTGGTAAAGGGTAGTACATTATGAGACTCCTCAACATCTGCTAGGACAGCTGCTGACTACACTTTGATTCATTATAAATACATCTCCAGATCACTAGCCTTGCAAATTTGCTTGCTTCTGTCATGTATCTGACAGCATGCTACATCTGGAAAACCCCACATAAGGGCAGAAAGGCTGGGTTAGCCCTATTCCAGGACACACCCACACTCCTTCCTGTAATCCCTCGCCTTTCTTCTACATTAACTCAAGAATAATCCTTCATCATTTTAAGTTTGGGCAACAAAGGAGCTACTGGAGATTTGTGTAGTTTCTTCCTGAGAAGCCAACTATACCATGTACTCTACCTTATAAGAAACTTGCTCCAAATGCCTTACTTATTATTTCTTTAATGGTGACAAGAACCTGGAAACACTGAGTAGAGGTCTCCATTTGTTCCTTTACCTTTGGCATATCACCAACCAAATAATGCTATCCGACTTAAGAACAATTGGTTTTTGCAGTTCTTCTGTGTCTAGGATAATAGCTCAGTCTGCAGCAACCACATGGTGGCTCATAACCATCATAATGAGATCTGGTACCCTCTTCTGGCCTGCAGGCATACATGCAGACAGAACATGGTACATATTGGGGGGGGGCGGAGAAGGAAAGAAGGAAGGAAGGAAGGAAGGAAGGAAGGAAGGAAGGAAGGAAGGAAGGAAGGAAGGAAGAAAGAAAGAAGAAAAGAAAGAAGGAAGGAAAGAAATTTCAGTCTGTAAAATACCTCCCATGGAAGTACAAGAACCTGAGTTTGGATGCCTAGTAAAAGCCAAGTGCAAGAATACCTCTGCTTTTTTTTTTTTCATAACCCCAATACTGGGGTAAAAGATAGTCTTAAGTGAAACTGAAAATTCTGCTGGATGAATTCCCTCCAGGTTCAGTGAGATCTTGTCTCTGAAAATATGGTGGCAAATGCTTGAGGGAGACATCCAGCTTTGACCTCTGACCTCCACATGCATGCACATACAACCACATACCATATCCCTATACACATTCATACCCACACATGCTACACACAAAAGATAATATTTTTAACAGTACTATTGTGTTTAAATCATATTACATGTACTATAAAAATATTCTTTTAGAGTGATAAACCAAAAAATTCAAGAATGTTCACACAGCAACGGGAAATCAGAAAGATCAAAGAAGTCTGGGCAGTTGATTGACTAAAAACAAAAAGAAGAATTGAACAGGGAAGATGGTAACTATAATACATTCAATAACTATGTCAGTGATATTTATAGCAGTTAGTAATAACACAAACTGTCACCTAAAGTCTTTTGCCAGGCTTGGGGACACCAGTGTGTAATACTAGCTACTCAGGTAACCTCAGCAATGAATCAGACTGTAAGTTCAAGTCCTGCCTGGGATACAGAATAAAGCAAAGGCCAGCTTACACAATTTAGTAAGACCTACCTCAAAATGTAAAAAGTACAAAGTGCTGGGATCGTGCACCATTCCCAGATAAAAGGGATTTTTTTCAAGTACAAAGGCAAATATTAGCATATTTAACTAGTTAATAATTGAGATATATAGCTTGTCAAACAATACAGTTCAAGGAGTTTTTAAATGTGCATATACATATATGTTCAAGACAGGGTTTCTCTATGTTACAGCCTTGGCTGTCCTGAAACTTGCTCTGTACACCAGGCTGGACTTGAACTCACAGAGATCCCCCTGCCCGTCTCCCAAGTGCTGGAATTACAGGCGTGCACCACCACCACTGGGCCAGAATTTACTTTTAAAATCTTTCTGGAGTGAACAATCATGCTAGAGATAGAAATTGCTTAACTGAATTAGCAAAATATTGAGATAATTAAGTCTAGAAATAGGTGGTTTTTAATATATTTTCTATGTTTAATGTTTTCCATGAACTGATGGTTATAGTGTTGTTTTTATTCTTACCTCTGGCTATAAACTTCAAATGGGGCATTTTATTATTATTTCTTTTTGTTTTTTTTGAGAATATTATTATTTCTTTTTGTAGTTGTTTTTGAGAAAAGTTCTTACTATGTAGGCCAAATTTAGCCACAAACTCACTATAGCCCAAGCTGGCCTGGCCTGGAACTCATGATCCATCTATGCCAGCCTCAAAGGATTAGGATGACAGACATGCGCCACAATACCTGCCTAAAAAGGATTTGAAAGCATGAAGACAAAAGAAAAAAACAAAAACAAAAACAAAAACCAGAAAGCTACTGTTAACTGTTATTTCTTATCTGAGTTCAAAAAAAAGTAGTGTTTTTCACTTCAAAGAAAATATGGAAACATACCAACAAAAGGAAAACATAAAGTTAAAGGCATAGGGGATCACTTTGCCAGCATTAGCACATATGTCTGGATTGTTCAGAAAGCATGCAAGGAGTGTGGTGTGGTGGCTGGATCTGTAAACCCGTCAACTGCACAATAAGAGAAGACACGCAGATTCTGAGAAGCTGAGCCCATACGGTGAAGATTACTATCTCAAAAGGAAGCAGGTACTGATGGATAGCCTCCACAGTTGTCCTCTGACCTCAGTAAGCATACTGGGAACATGTACACCTAGGTACCCACATATGTATTACCACACATAAATAAAAGCTAAAATACTTTCTGAACCCAGCCTTCTAAGATGAAATACTGTTTCCACAAACTTTTTGCTGTATATCCCTCAAATATTTTTCTAAGAAATCAGTGTACAGTAAATTTTGTATTCTCATTTTTCCAATTAATAGACCAAAATAAACATGTTATTATAGAATTACATATTTTCTAGGCATAATTTTAGCAGTATACCAGTAAATTCCCCTGTATAAAATTAGGTTTTACACTTCTATCATTAGAGATAAAAACGAAAAGA
The DNA here is from genome assembly GCF_982192425.1 of Myodes glareolus. Classification (NCBI taxonomy): domain Eukaryota; kingdom Metazoa; phylum Chordata; class Mammalia; order Rodentia; family Cricetidae; genus Myodes; species Myodes glareolus. Next base: position 9,438,088 of record NC_142026.1, read on the forward strand.
AGCTGTTTTACAAATAAAAGTAATTCCTAGTGGCAAATCTTTCAAAACAGCAGGGAAGTTTCATCTCCTCATTGACATCATATATCTAGCTAATATGATAATTAGTGTCATCCATCAGAATCCAAACTTATATTGAGAGCAGTAACCCAGAAAATATTGCTAGCCAACAATATTCTCCTAATTGAGAAGTGACTACTGTGATATGACTTAGTTTCAAGCATAGTTGACGCCAGCTAGAAGGGATGGCTGCACGTGAGACAGTCACCACTAGTGGTGACGGTATGACAATGGTTCGTGGGAATGTAATTTCATATCCCATTCTGGAACTCATTAAGGCAAAGTCAAACAAAAATTTAGACCTCGTTTCAAGTGTAAATTCACTTTCTGAAATAATATATGGCATCTTATGTTCATTTTAGAATATCAGGTATAAAAATGTATAACTACCTCATTGACAGAATGCAATGCTTCATTTATTTTGAGTTTTAAATATACTTATTTGGTTCTCAGTGACTCTTCTCAGGTCTTAGTGCTAGGATTAATAAACCTAAAAAATTAAATCCAACCTTACCACTTTCAGGTAGACAGTTCCCTTAATTAGTAAATGAGGGTTAGAAATCAATGAATAATAACAAGTGCATAAAAAAGTTCCCCAGAAAATAATTAACAGTGGGTTTAAAGAAAGTATGAGAAAAGGTTATTAAGATACTTATGAAAATTGATCTAAATATTTAAAAAGTATTTATCATGGTTTTATTTAACTCCCTCAGAAGTTAAAAAAAGGCTAAACTTTAAATTTCTTCCGAAATATGCAAAATTATAATATAATATGGTGTAAAGCTAGAATGAGTACACTTTTACACTTTGATAGAACTAAAATGTTTTACTTGTGAGGTTACTTATATGACATGTCAACTACCCAGAATGCAGGTAAAATCACAAAAGGCTCTATTTAACCAAAAGAGATTTCATGGCATGCACGCAAGCTTACTTACATGACTTGTAAAAAAGGCTTTCTCTTCCTATAAGTTGTCCCTTACTACCTTATAGATATTTTCTACTGGTTTGAATTTTTCATTTTTTAAAGATTGTGTGTGTGTGCCTGTGTGTTTGGATGCTTATGGGTGTGTGCTTGAGAACCCACACTCTTGTCTTCCTTTTTGTTCCCTGATGAACAGGGTATCAGGGTACTTTGTCCCACCAAATACTCTCACCATGGTGTGCTGTCTCACTGCCAGCCTCAAGCTAATAACCAAGTGACTGAACTTCTAAAACTGAAAACCAAAATAAATGTATCTGTATTCAAAGCTGATCATCTCAGGTATATTTCTTATGTGGACTGAAAGATGACAAATAAATATTTGATTCATTCAGATTAATTGATGGTCATAATATGTCTGTTACTGATGCAAGTGTTCAAAATAAAACCCCAAACTACAATTTAACAAGATAAACCAAAGATATTCTACTTTTTTGAAGCTTATATACTGTCAAAAATAGAAGACAGATAATATGTAAAAACTTTAATAAAATAAATCACAATTGTTATCTGATATTCAAAACTGCTCATGAAATAATTGATTGTTCCCATGTATTTTCTTGAATAATGGTAAACTGAGTACAGAGCTTCACATATGCCATGTCAGTGTACTGCAACTAAGCCACACCTCCAGCTCTTGCAATGCTCCTGCCCCAGTCTTGCAAGCAGCTAGGATGACAGAAATGCATCACCATGCCCATTTTGACTATTCTCTTCCTGTAATATAGAAAATTTACACGATTATGTAGTAGGGTGAATGTAATTGGCCCCTATCATCTCACAGGGAGTGGCACTACGAGGAGGTATGGCTTTGTTGGAGGAAGAGTGTCACTGTGTGCTTTGAGGTTTCCTATGCTCAAGATACTGCCCAGTGTCTCAGTTGACATCCTACTGTCTGCAAGATGTAGAACTCTCAGTTACTTCTCCACTACCATGTCTGCCTGCATGCTGCCAGATTCCCTGCCATCATGATAATGGACTGAACCTTTGAAGCTGTAAACCACCACCTCACATGTTTTCCTTTATAAGAGTTGCTTGGTCATGGTGTTTCTTCACAGCAATAGAAACGTGTGTGTGTGTGTGTGTGTGTGTGTGTGTGTGTGTGTGTGTGTGTGTATGATAATAAACATAATTTAGATAAGCAAAATGATATAGAAAATGTATTTAGTCTGAAACCACAATGCTCATTCATCATTTTACGACTCAACTTGTAATTGACTTTCATCATGGATCCCTAAAACAGGATTCTTGTAAATGAGACTGTCATATTTGCCCTATACAACCAGCAAGCCTTACTTTCCAAGGGAAGCATCAATGATGCAAAATATGACACTATGTCAAAAATCAAGTAAAATCAGTAGAAAAACTACTTTCATGATAGATGCAGGAGAAAATGACTGAGCTTAAATAAAACTTCAGAAATATTTTAAAACAAGCTATCTGAATAGTCAATTAGAAACAAAATTTTTACTTAAGATTTAGTTTCTATTCACTAATATCATTCACGAATTGGATAGCCATTCCATTAATATTAATATTTAATATTAATATTTTTATATTAATTAATTTTTATATGGGTTATATATTTTATTTTTGCTATATTAGAAGGTTCCTAAAATAACTAATAATGTGATTATTAATATATAAATTAATGTAAAAATATGGTGTTATGTGCCAATCGTCTGTGTCTAACCATATCTAGGGTCTTTTTTAAGTTTCAGTAAACTGAAGGTCAAGAATAAAGAATGTGCAAAATGGAAGTCACAGTATTAAGGTAATACTTCCATAGCAAATATTATCACTAGTATGATTTTTAGAAGCATAAAAGTTCCTCATAGGTAACTATATTTATCCTATGAACTTATTTATATCTAAAACTGTACCCATGATCTATGATTGTAATACTGTAATCCTAAAAATGGCTATAAAAGGTATAGATTAACAAAATTAAGATAAAATAAGCCAAATTTAGAAGTCAAACTCTTCAAGTAATACCTACCTCCTTGAAATGCCATTAGCTAGACATTTGTGGCTGCAGGATTTGGAAGAGAGGGGTGAGGAAGTTGGAGACAAGTTGAGAGGAGCAATCAAACTGTTAATGATCTCAGTCAGCTGTGCACTCTACAAAGAAACAGTTAACACTTTAGTACAGTTAAGTATCATTAAGATTCTGAATTTCTCTCCAAAAGTATACTTATATGCTGTATTATATTTACTGACTTGCATATACTGAACCATCCTTGAAAATGAAGCCATAGTGTTGGTTTTTAAAAAATCTGTTCATAATGGCCTGCTTTCTCCAACAAGACCCCACCTTATGACTTCTAGCAAATTACATATTTACCACTTAGTTTATCTGGTCAGAACCTTCATGATTCAATCAACTTTCAAGGATTGGGTCTATGAGCTAGAGACTAATGTACAATGAGCTAGAGACTAATGTGACTTTTGGAAGATATTTGATATCTAAACCCTATCAAATAGTTTAAGAAGCAAAACCTTATCTAAAGTTATTTCATAAAGCAAACACTAAGATTACCTGTTTTTCTATGTTTCGAAGAAGTAGTGTAGGGCTGCTGGGTGACATCTCAAAGTCGTGCTCTGGCAAGGTCTCTTCGCTCCTTTGGGGAATCTGAGAATTCACTGAAGTGTTTAATGAAGCTGCTTGATTTGAAAATTGTATCTGTTTTTTCAAAATGTCTTTTGGCAGCTGACATTCTTCTAAGATCACTATCCCCTAGGGGGTAAAAAACAATAAAAGTGATCACATCTTATTGTCCTCATGGAAAACATAGATTTAAAATTGAAAATACAGTTTATCTCTCTTTAAAAAACTGACTGATTGGAGGTGGAGAGATGGCTCAGCAGTGAAGAACATGTACTTTTAGAGCAACTGAATTTGGATACCAGCACCTATGTCCGGCAGTCTACAGTCACCTACAACTCCAGCTCCAGGGGATCCAACATAGTCTTCTGGCATATGAGAGCATGCACACACGAATGCATACACAAACACACACATACACACACACACACACATAATTAAAAAATTACTTTAAAAATCCAACCTTTTTTAAATCCTATGTGATTAGACCACTAGAGTAAGACGATGAACTAGAAATTGTCTCCATATAAATGTACCATAGTTAAGGAGAAGTGACAAGAAAAGAGAGAGAGAGAGAGAGAGAGAGAGAGAGAGAGAGAGAGAGAGAGAGAGACACGGAGGGAGGAGGGGAAGGGAAGGGGCGGGAGGAAGAAAAACAAAGCAAGCCTTGATCCAAAGAGAAAAGGGGAAAGAGAGTTTGGAAATGTGCCAAAAAGTGATGGGGTGATGGGGTACCTGAAAATTACAGAGAAACAAATAATAGACCAAAAAGAAGAAAGAAAAACCAAACACAACCTGCAGAGAGAAGGGGAAAAGGGGACATCAAAAAGTAGAACTGGGGATTGAGTGCACAGGAATATACAAATAACGAAAAGGATTTCTCCCAAACTAGAAGAGATACCCAAACCAAGAGTAAATGTAGAAATACACAAAACCAAAAGCCCACTATAGCAACTCTAAAGAATAATAATTACTAAATTAAAATATACTAAAGAAGATAAAAGCCCAGATAAGGACCTAAAAAGTTTACTAGCAAAAAATAAATAAATAAATAAATAAATAAAAATAAAATAAAAAAGATCAGTGACCTCAAAGAGGACTCAAACAGATAAATGAAGTAGGAAATCAATCTATGACCTGGGGAGAAAAGAGAATAACACATAGGGGAAAATCAACAAAATAGAAGAAAAATTCAGCTTGATAACTGAGTTTTTTGAGAAAATAGTTGGAAATAAAAAGCTCATGTAAGTTAATACATGAGAATTATAAAAGATAGCAAAACTAACAGTGTTTGTGATTTCACCTTTGTCTTCTATTATTATTTAAGAGATCAGTATATTTAAATTATTAATTTATGTTTTACATCATAAAAGACAAAAGTAGATTTTGTCATAAAGAAAGGAAGAGAATTCTATATGTTGTTGAAGTTGTACTGTTATAAATTCAAATTAGAATGGTAAAATTTTGTAAAGTTAGAAGCAATCTTAAGTAGTAACCACAAATAAAATAACTATAGTATATACACAAAAGAAAACTAGAAGGACTTTCAACACCAAAAAATACGTAAATCCAGGCATGGTATTACAAGTCCTTAACCCCAGCACTTGGGAGAAGTAGGAGAATGTCTGTAAATTCAAGGGCACCTGATCTCCATTTCAACTTCCTGACCAGTTACCACTTCACAGTGAAACTTAGCCCCAGAATAAAATAAAGTACAAAATAAAATGAACAAAAAGAGGACAGTAATGCAAGAAATGAGTCACAAGAAAGTCATACAACATACAGAAAACAAACAGCAAGATGTCAAAAGTAAATTGATCCTTGTAATTAAGTACTTTGATTCTAAATGGATTAAACCCTCCAATGAAAAGTCACAGAACAACAGAGACAAATAAAAACTTATCAATGTAAACTTGTCTAGAAGAAATACTTAATCCAATCGTATAATAAACTGAAATTGATAGAAAAACATACCACACAAATAGCAAGCAAAAGAGAACAGAGTGGCAATACTGATGTCAATCAATAGAGACATAACAATTATAAACATTTATACAGTTAATAATTGACCAAAATACAGGAAGTAAAACATAATAAAAGTGAAGAAATAGTTACACAATAAAATAGTTATTCTCACTATTGAAGAATAAAATAAACAGAGGATCTAAAATAGTGAACGAGATTACAGCTATACATAGAACTATCCATCCAATAGCAGCATATAGATTCCTAAGTATACATTGTACATTTTCCCAAAAGACCATATATTAAGCCATATATGAGTAAAAGTTCAAAAGAATAAAAAATTTAAAAACACATTTTTCAATACAAATATGGAAAAAAGTAAAACTATCCCCTTTTTCAGATGATATAGTATGGAGATTCTAAAGATTCTATCAGAAAACTTCTAGAAATGACAAACTCAGCAACATAAGAGTATCAATGTGCACAAATCAATAGCTTTTCTGTACACAAACAAATGCATAGAGAGGGAGATTATGGATACACTCCCACTTACAATAGGTTCAGAGAATATCTAGGAATAAACCAAGCCAAGGAAATGAGGGAAATCTATAATGAAAACTTTAAATTTATGCAAAAAGAGACAGACATTAGAAAATGGAGAGACACTATCGCTCATGGGTTTTTAGCATGAACACTGTGAAAATGACAATTCTGCAAAAATATATTTACAAATTCAGTGCACTCCAAATGAAAAACCCCATCCATTCTTCACAGAAACAGAGAAAGAACAGTATTCTAAACTTCGTATGGAACTACAGAAGAACCATGTATAGCCAAAAAAATTCTGAACAAAAAGAACAATGCTGGGTGGATTAAAATCTCAGATTTTAAGATATATTACAGAGTAATAAAAACAATATGCCGGCACAAAACAGACATGTGAGCCAATGAAACAAAATCAAAATCCAAAACATGAGCACATCTAACTTCAGGCACTTAATATTTGACAAAGAGGCCAAAAACATAGGTTGGAAAAAAGAAAACATCTTCAACAAATGATGCTGAGAAAAATTGATTGTCCATATTGCAGAAGAACGAAATTACACCCATTATCCATCACCTTGCATAAAACCTTGACTCCAAATGAATCAAAGACTAAACCTGAAGCACTGACACCGCTAGAGGAAAACACAGGCAGTGCCTGTGTGGTGCAGGTATGGGAAAGGACCTCCTGAATAGCACTCCATTTCCTCAAGACTTAAGGCCAACAATAGTTGAAATTTAATGAAAGTGAAAAACTTCTGCACAGCTAAAGAAACAAGCCGGTGAAAGGAAGCCTGAAGAACAGGGGAGGAATGTTGACCACCTACACATTTGATAGAGTTTTAGTATCTAAACATACAAAGAACTCGAAAAACAGAGTCAAAAACAAAACAAATGACTCATTCAAAAAATGGGCCTGGAACCAGAATGGAGAGTTCTCAAAAGAAGCAGGGTGTGGAGAAAATGACTGAGAAATATCTTTAAAAATGTTCATCATCCCTAGCAATTAGGGAAATGCAAATCAAAACAACTTTGTGATTTCATATGATCCCAGCCAGAATGGCAAAGACCAACAAAGTAACCCACATCAAATGCTGGAAAAGAGAAAGGATTCTCTGCTAGTAGTATTGCAAAACTGGTGCATGCTTGTACTGTGTCTCATGTGGCATGTTGAATTTTCATTTGATAAATAAAAATATAACCCAAAAACTGGAAGACTTACATTCCTTGATTCTAAAGTGACTGGACTAATCAAAATAGTGTAATAATAGCCTAACCATAAACAGACAAATAGACCAATAGAACAGAGAAATAAAGTAGTGCATATATTGTCAAATGATTTTAAGAATAGTGTCAAAACCATTCAGTAGAAAAAGCAAAATCTTTTCAACTATTTGGCCCTGGGGAAACTGAAAATCTACATGCAAAAGAATGGAAATTAGACTATCCAACTCCACAAAAGTCAACTCAAAATAGACCCAAATACCTCAATGTAAGACCTAAAACCATAAAACTCTTGAAGAAAACATAGTAACACCAAAGGCACCAATAAAAATAGAATAGATAAATTAGAATTCATAAAAATAATATATACAAAGTAAAAAGACAACAAACAAAATGGTAGAAATGGTAAAAAAGATTTGGAAATCACACATTAGAGAAGCAATTATCATTTAGAATATACAGAGAACCCCTAAAGTTCAGCAACAACAAAGCAAATAAGCAAAAGATTTGATGTATATTTCTCCATAGAATATATAAAATAACCAGTAAACATAAAAATAAGCTCAACATCATTAATATGGATATGAATATTAGGGAAATGTAAATCATAACTGAAGAGACATCACTTTACAACATGTAATATCATTTAAAAAAGCAAAAAAAAAAAACCCAACAGAATGTTGGTCACAACTTGGAGTAATTAGAATTACTGTATAATATAGTTCATTAAAAATTAAAAATAGAATTATAATGCAATCCTATAATTCCATTTCTAGATGTATAGCTAAAAGAATTGAAGGAGTACTGTGTATTTTTGTTTGTTTGTTTCTGGGAAATGCTCTCACTGTGGAACCCTGGCTAACGTGGAACTCACTATGTCCTTCCCCAAGTGCTGGGATTAAAGGTGCACATCATGTTCCACTGGAAAGAGCACCACCAGAGTTAGATTTTACACTATTCATAGCATACTCACAACAGTTAAAATGTGGAACAACTTAAACCTCACAGGCTCAATGGATAAACAAAGTGTTACAAATACACAATTATTCAGCTTTTGAAAAGGAAAGAAATTCAAACATACTACAGTGTGCATAAACTGGAAGGACAGTAGGCTTTAAAATAAACCAGTCATAAAAAGATAAGTACTATTATGTTTCCACATATATGATATACTTATAAACAAACATGATTATTAAGGAGAAGAAAAATTGGATAGTCATTGTTTAAAAGGTATACAATTTTCAGTTTTAAAAGATGAAAAGTTATGGAAATGGATGCCTAATATTATTAAAGTACTTAATACTATAAAACTGTACACATAAAAATGAATAAGATGGAAAGTTATGATATACATACATATATGTATATATATATAAATATATATATATGATCATAACAACATTTTTGGAAAGAAGTATACTATTTTTATCAAATAGAACTCAGTTCTTAATTGTTAAAAAGTATGATCAAATAATCTTAATATAAAGGCTTTACAAAAGTAGCATCAGTTTTAAGAAATTAATGTATGAATATATTAAACTAGCTGTTATGAAACTTAATAAAAATCACTTTGTGTGAAGAATTGAGGAGAAATTATACACGTAACAATTTTAGCAAAAATAAAACAGTACTGATAATACCTTGGAGGCACGAATATGCCTGTGAATATCTGTTAGTTGCTGGATTTTGTATTCTAGCTCTGAAATCTGAGCTTGAAGCCAAGTCCATCGGCTGCCAACTTGTGCTCTGTCTACAAGCCACTTCCATTCAGTACTAGCGTTACTGTGAACAAAGCAAACACTGTTAGTCAAAGCACAAAGTCAGTCAGCTCTTCAAAGTGTTTATAACTTCCCTGACCACTTGCATGAAATCCTGTTTCTTTTACAAACTAACTACACAGCATCAGGGACGGCAGGCTGACTTCCTTACCTTTCTACAACACAAGTACTTAGCTGTAGTCAATACTATGCATCTAACAGTAGGATAATTCCTCCATAATTTAATATGTTATTAATGCTAAGGGCTTTACATGGGGCTGAGCCAATAAGGAAAATGAAACAAAAATGGTAATTCCAACAGCCCGTAAAATCTGTTCTGTAACAGGGATACAGGGTCTGAACTGGCCATCTTCTGTAACCAGGCAAGGCTTCCAGTGGTGGGACTGGGACATCAACCCAGCCACAAAACCTTCAATCTACAATTTGTCCTGCCTGCAAGATGTGCTGGGATAACAGTGGCTCAGAACCTGTAGGAGTGGCCAACTAATGACTCGTCCAACTTGAGACCCACACGTTGAGAGAGAGCCCATGCATAACACTGCCTGGAGGACCAGGGCCAGAGACCTAGGATGGAACCAAACAGGACTGGCCAAAAGAAAAAAAAAATCAATGAGGATTCCTAATGATGTTCTCCTATACTCATAGGATCAGTGTCTAGCACAATAGTTATCAGAGAGGCTTCATTAACCCACTGATGGGAGCAGATGCAGAGACCCATAGCCAAACATTAGAGTGGAGAAGCCCTGCAGAAATAGAGGAAGGAGGGAAGGACTGTAGGAGCCAGAGGGGTAGATGAACATGGCTGACAGAATCAACTAAACAGGGCTCATAGAAACTGAATCAATAATCATGGACCCTGTACAGGTCTGAGCTAGGTCCTCTGCACATATGTTATAGTTGTGTAGCTTGGTGTCCTTGTGGGACTCCTAACAGTGGAGGTGGGGGTGTTTCTAATTCTTTTAACTGTTCCTGGGACCCTTTTTCTCCTACTAGGTTGCCTTGTCCAGTCCTGACATGAGAATCTGTGCCTAGTCTTACTGTAACATATCATGCCATGCTCGGTGGATATTCCTAGGCGCCCTGCTCTTTTCTGAATGGAAAAAGAGGATGAGTGGACCTGGGGCGGAGGGGGAAGTGAGGGGGCAGGTTGGGAGGAGGGGAGGGAGAGGAAGCTGCTGTTGGGATGTAATGTATGAAAGAAAAATTAAAAAAAAAACAGAATTTTACATGTAAAAGTGGATATCATGTATTAAACAATCCATTTGACCTATTTTCATTTAATAAATTCATTTAATAAACTGTAATGTACTTAACTATGTAATTTTTACTTGGTGCAATATAAGTATCATTATTGGTTACCTAATACGGCATTGACAATAATTTACAAAATATTAATTCTCTACTACATTTTCTTCTTTTTTGCTTTTCTTTCTTTCCTTCTTTTTTTTCATTTTTCTAAAAAATCTTTATTTCATCACTAGATAGTCTCAACTGTCCTAGAACAAGATTTGTAGCTCCGACTGGCCTCAAATGCACAGAAATCTAACTGCCTCCCAAATGCTGGACCTAAGGCATATGCCACCAAGACCAGACTTACATTTCAAATAATTATCTCACATGCACGGGTCTTCGGGTGTTTATTGAGACAGACATCTTGGTAAACTCTAGTGACCGTGCTCTCCAGTACAGAGAACACAAAGGACTTATAAGGAGCTCTACTTTTATATACGTTCTGAAAAAAAAAAAAAAGCTGAAGTCTCTTCTATCTTCTGACAAGGGCACTCTTTCAATCTGTAATTTATTTAGATTACAAATGAATTGTTTTATGAAAATACTGTAATTGCATCAACTAGAAAAATAAATAAATGGAGAGACACATAGCATGGGGGAGGATGAAAATGGGGAAGAAGGGAAAGAGGAAGGATGGAGGGAGAGAGAGAAGGGAAAGGAGCAAACATTGGTAATATCACTAAAAGTATATGAAGTATATGGAAGTATAACTCAGAACTAATAACTACATAATAGAAAAAACATATGAACCTTTATTTTTTCAAATTAAGTACCTAATATGTATGATCAGAATCATAGAATGTACCCCTCAATGACCCATAATGACAATTACAGGTGATAATAAGCATATCAATATAAGTTCATCAATGATAGTTAATTGGTATGAATGTTGATTCTGAGTAGATTTGTAGGAACAGAGAGTATACAGGAATTATGATATTTACTCAGTTTTGCTGTGAACCCAGAACTACTAAAGGCTAAAGTTTAGAAAATATAAAATGGAAACCAAAACAAAAAGGCCAGGTGTTGTAATACATGCCTTTAATGCCTGCACTCAAGAGACAGAGGCAGGCAGATCTCAGTGAGTTCAAGGGCAGCCTGGTTTACAAAGGAGCTCCAGGACAGCCAGAGCTACATAGTGAGACTCTGTTTTGAAAAAAATAACAGTAATAATAAATGTTATAATGAATATTCATATAAAATCAGCCAGAGAACATATTGTAGAAACAATTTTCTGTCAGATAAACAAGGCAAGTATTGTAACTTAGATTCACAATACTTAATAAATATAATTTTATATCAGTATTTCTAAAAGGCTACTTTAAAAATATTTTAGTCGCCTGCACTATGAGTGAAAATAACATACGCAGCAGTTTCTCTTGACGTTATCACATTTTCAGTTTACAATCAATATTATAATTTTGCAAATTTTGTCCATTTTTTTAAATTACACTTGCATAAATATGAACAAAGTGAGAGTGTCTATTTAAAATTCACTTAATATAGATAGATATTTAGCAGTATCAAGTGCCAGGCGTTAAGTCTGGAAGTAAGGCAGAGCCATACCATGCACAACTTGCACAGGTGAGATTAATCTGGTTTAGTATAAATTAGAAGCTACTTAAAAATAACAAAACTATTTTCCCAAGCAATGTGGCTACCAAAACCTTACAATGAGACATGACAAGGAAGAAGAAAGATACAACTAATTGGGGTACAAATTATCTCCAAATACCTCATATGCTAGCCCTTTTTTTTTTTTTTTTGTACTTAGGTTGGAGTCAAGTGACTACTACTGACAACAGGCTATGAGCAAACTGATTCTCACTTTATACAGCTGAGGACCTTCAAATCCACTGGTGTAGACAGGATAGCTGTAAAACCATTCTAGATAGTGGGGGAATAGCCCAACACATAAGCCACACTGGATGTCTACTGTGTTCAAGCACTGAGATTATGATCCTAACTTGTTACTAAATAAAAACTATTCTGATGGAAACAATCTGAAAATAGGTTGGACTGAGAAGCTGAGATGATAAATAAGATATAAAGGTCACTGAAAAATAATGGAGTTATGGGAGTTTTCTATGGAAGAGACTAGAATGAAAGAAAAGGTCTTCTTTCAAATTCTTCCATTTGCTTCAGTTAGAAAATTTCTTAACATTCAGTTTGACTTGGTTATGAAATGACAAATGATCAAATATAAAAGAAAAAAGTTTTTGTTTCTACATATTATACTTCTGGTAAAGTTACTGTCATTGAAGTGAGTGTCACACATTATCATGTTTACAAATTCTATCAAATTACACTAGCTGACATTGCAATGCTAGATTAAATTTAAATGAACAAAATCATGCTGAAGCTTTATGGTGTTTGAATGAATGTTTACAATGGATAATTGATCCTACACTTTACTATGAGTGATTTTAAAAAGCCTGTTTGCTAGATGTGAAGGGAGTAAACAAGCCTTTTCATCCAACATGCTTCCTTGCGGAAAACATGTTTTTTCCATTTTCAGAATTTTTTAAATTGATTTTTATTGAGCTCTACATTTTTCTCTGCTCCCCTCCCTGCTTCTCCCCTCCCCCTTCAACCCTACCCCAAGGTCCCCATGCTCCCAATTTACTCAGGAGATCTTGTCTTTGAAAACATGTTCTTAAAAATATTAAGTTGTAAATATGTAACAGATAAGGATATGGCTGTCTTTTTGAAGAATGACTACTGTTGCATTTAAGGTCATAATATGGTTTATATAAGCAACAAATATAACAAATGATATAACTTTATGTATAAACCAATAAGAATGCAGATGATATATCAGAGAACCTGTACAATGTAACTAGTATATAAGTTTGGGCTGCTGAACCTCTAAGAAAAATGGCTCTCTCCATCTCAGAGGATGCACAGACCACCAGTTGGTGACCACTGGTTGTAGTTCCATTTCTAATTAATAGCAAGAGAAACACATCTATGTGTGGACATCATTGGGCTGAGAGAAACCAGTAAGTCTCCCAAAGGGTAGTCTATGCTTTAAATTTTCAATCTTGCTTGCTTATAGTCAACGCTTAACTTCCTCATGGAAATATTACACATTTAAGTAATTCTGGCTGCAATTTCCGGAGTTGTTGTTTTATCTTAAAATTTTGTTTATTCAGGGGTGTTTGCCTGCATATACACAAGTACACCATATGCATGCCCAGCACCACAGGAAGCCAGAGAGATCATGGAGCCCCTAGAACTGGACTTTACAGAGGTGGGTGTTGGAACAAGTCCAGGCCCTCTGCAAAAGCAGATGTTCTTAACCACATTAATACTTGAACATACAGTCTAGTTTTGGCTTTGAAGTGTAGTTACTGAAGCAAGAGCTTTCCAGTATTCCAGTACTACATCTTTATGTCTTGGTAATACATCCAGTATTACCAGTATTACATCTTTAGGTCTTGGTAATACTGGATGTATTATTACCAAGATCTGAAGAAAGACATGTATATTCAATCTTTCATTTAACATATTTTCTTAGCTGACTAATAGAGCAAACTAATGATGACTAAAAATCAAAAAAGAATATCTATTTATAAGAAGTAACTATGTAAAGGAAAAGAAAGATTTGTCCTAGAAAAATAAACCAGGTCAACCTTCTCAACTGGTATTTGCTCAACTAGAAAAATTGTGTTCTTCCCTGGAATTTGGGTTCCTTTAGATCAGAGGCTAGAAAGTTTTTCTGTGAAGAGGCAGACAGTAAATACTTTGGGCTTTGTGGACCACAGGATCTCTAACTATTCAGCTCTACCTTTGTAATATGAGAGTACATATAGGCCATACATCATGGGTGGCTGTATTCCAATGTAACTACTTTCAAAATAGGAACTAAATCAGATTTGGTTCATGGGTCTGCTGGCCAAAACCTGTTGAAGATTATTTTTTCATATGTATCTTCTGCTTTCCTAAGGATTTAATAACATGCCTGTGCAAATACCATGTCAACATTTGACTGGGCTATCTTATTGGTGTAATTCCTTTATCAAACTTACCTTACTAGAAAACTTCATTCCCAGTCTACACATAGTTAGATAGGCAAATGAGAGATGCCCTAAGTTATATCTGTTTATGTAAAACTGATCTGAATGGGTTTTGTTTTGTCTTGAGAAAGGGTCCATGTAATGGATATGTTGTTATTATTAAGTGGGTTTGAATTTTGTCAAATTATTTTTGATATTAATTTTTATTTGATTGTTGGGAGCCACCTGGAGGCACAGGTGGTCCTGCAGTTTGGAGGTAGCCACGTGGGGCTGAGCACCCTTGCCTGCACATGCTCAGACCAGCAGAATGGCATTAACCAATCAGGACAGCGTTCAAGCCTCTCCACCGCTTAAAAGCAGCTGCCTCGGGGCCCAACGCTCTCTCTCTAAGCTTTCTCTCGTCCCTGCTCTATCTTCCCTTCCCCCAATTTTCCTCAAGGGAATGCTCCTAATAAAGATGTGACCAGAGAAGGAATTCTCGTTTTTGGTGGCGTTCATTCCTGCGGGACAGGATGGCCCCCCGCATTTGATATTAATTTTTATTTAAATTGAGTGTTAAGTCATTTTGCTTCCTTTCTTAACACAGGTGGTTATGATTAAAATATTGTTCCATATTCTATTTGATACTTACTTTGGATGTTCTGTTGGCTGTATTTCTGCTGCTTTCTTATATTTTTGTGTAGTGTCATAATCAAGTTAACGCTGGACTCATAGAGAACTGGAAGTAACTTTTTTTTCCTTTATCCTTTCAAGGAGTTTTAGAGAATTGTGATTATTGCAAATTCATCTCAAGATATTTTATCAGTGAAAATATCTAGGCCTGAAATTTCATATGGTAAGACTGTTAATTATCAATTTAGTGTTTCTAAATGATGTCTATCTAAATCATGTCTATCATGTTTTATATTTCTTTAGTAATATTTGATAATATTGTTGCAAATAATCAAACTATTTGTTCTATGTGATCCTTCTCTAGAAAATAATTTTGTTTTGGTGGGTTATTAAACTATTGACTTATTTAACTGCACCAAATTCATCTTGCTTTTTAAAGCCTTGTTTCAAGCAAGTATATAGTAAACCTGACAATAAGACAACTCAATAAATAGACGATGAGATCGATGGTCTGAAGAAATAGCAAATTAACAAAGCTTAACTACCAGCAAAGGAAAAATTTGGCTTTGGTATTTTCATATATAAAAAACTAGATGCAAAAAAAATCGAAACATTGAGAACTCTGTTAGCAAAAGCTACCACAAGACTAAGAGAAACTAACACTAGGGATCCTGGGTTATGAATGTAGTGTAACATCCAATAATGGTATACTATAAAATCATAGTCAGAAAAAATATAACAATACATTTCTGGATAGAAAAGTTAGATGCTACAAAAACAAAGGAAAAACAAAGGAAAAGATTGTCACCTCACAAAGCAAAATTAGGGTCCCTTTAAGACATTACTTCACTGCTACAGCAAGTCTTGATGTTGTAAAGACTGGGAGCTATTATGCATATCCACATTTTTCTTTCTTTTTTTTAATCATTCCTGCTATGTGAGACTTTTTTTTTAACCAATGAGTTTTATGTGTATGACGTTGGATGCACCCAGGAAAGCCAGAGGTAGATATTAGGTATCTTCGTAGAGTGCTCTCCTGATTTGGGGACAGGGTTTCTCATTGGTTGAACTGGAGTTCACCAATTAACTACACTCTGTGGCCAGCTATCCCTGAATCCCAGAATCTCCATGCGTCCATATTCCAACACTGGTATTACACCTATGCTCCACACAGATTCTCACATGGCAGTGGGGATCAAAACTCAGATCCCCATGTTTCCGTAGCAAGCAATTTACCCAATCACCCTTTATCCAGCCCTCCTATGAATTTTGTGCCTTTCCTGTCCTTAGTGCATCATGTAAGATACAGAAGGGCAGAGGGATACAAAATGTGCCTATTAATTTGTAGCTCATGACATTACAGTGAACCACATCTGAACATAATAGAGGAATACTCTACTCCACTCTATGGTCCTAGTTTGTCATCTTTGAAAAATTGATATGTTTTATGTAAGAGAAACGAGTATACGGCTGTATGGAAGGCCAAGATAACCAAATAGACAGCATACATGCAGCTCCTCTCTCAATATCTAATCATTCTTATTTTGGGGGGCTTTTGAGAGTAATACTGTGTAGTTCAGGCTTTGACTCACTTTATAGCCCCAACTGCCCTCAGGTTCATGATCCTCCAGTCTCAAGATCTGGAATGCTGGGATTATAGATACTCACTAACACATTCAACTTTCTGGTAACAGAACTCTGAGGCCTGAGCAGAAAACAGCTGGAGACTCTACTTCCCAATCTGACATGCTTTGAAATCTAAGTTTCAAAGTCTGACTTTAAGAGGTAAGCAAAAGTAACGTGCATTTGCTGACCTTGCCTTTAAGTATAATTGAGTGGCTCCTTAAAAATAGCTGGGTGTGGGAATGAGATGAAGTCCTAGTCAATCAGTGCAGTCAGCAAAATGATCTTAGGGAGATAATAAAGCCAAAAGATCCTCACCAGAATCTGAGCATGCCTAATTACTGTTAAGTGAGAAAAAAATTTATATATGTGGAGGTTCCCCTCCTATGACAGCTTAGCATATATTTTACTAACTCTCTCCTTCAAAAGTATTTTATGCCATTAGGGTCAGATCCTAAGTTATTAAAGTGTTCACTGTCTCCCTCACATGCTGGCTCATGCCCCTAATCCTAGGACTTAGGGATTTGTAGGCAGGAGGATAGTAGATCCAAGGCCAGCATGAGCTACACAGCAAGATTTTGCCCCTATAACCACAAAAGTAAAATAAAAGAAGAAGGAAAGAAAGGTGAACTTTAGGTATTCTAACGATAAACAAAATTATGGGGTGAGGTTATTCAAGGGTTTTCAAATATAGATGAAAGAGTGACACAATGTAATTTAGTCTAGAACCCTGGCAAAACTCACTGTGTAAACTGGCTAAATTAAGCTTCTAGTCTGACTTTAAAAGAACTCACATGATCACCCAGAAAATTTAGTTCCAGCGCCATTTCCCTCTCTCAAGCCCACTCAACACAAAGGAAGAGAGAAAGAAGTTGGAGTATATATTTATATATACTATCGCTACCATTCTTTTTCTCTTGGATAGAATTTTTTTGTTTGGTTTGGCTTTTTTGCTTGTTTTCTTTTGTTTTTCGAGACAGGGTTTCACTGTGTAGCCATATTCATGTGTAGATCCTGTAACTCATTCTGTACACCAAGCTAGCCTCAAATTCACAGAGATCTACCTGCTTTTGCCTCCAGAATAAGGTGTGCCCTGCCACCACCCAGCAAATAGATCCTTGAAACTTAATGGTCTGTTAGGTACTCTTAACTGTCGTTGTACAATTCTTGTGTAATATGGAACATTTGCAACTAGGGACAGACAAACAAAAGCATAATGAATTTGTAAAGCACACTGAAGCATCCTTGCTAAGGACAAATCAATAATTCAATAAGCATCCTGTGTGTATTCATACAAGCACACATACTTCTTTTGTTCGAGAAAGTAGACAGTTATGTAGACTGAACACTAAATAAAGATAAAGCTGAAGATATTAAGAGAAAATTGACAAAAAAAGTTGAATATGATTATTTATGTAGAGTGTGAGGTTTTCTTTTACAAATCAAAACGAAGTGGGGAAATGAGGCTCATTATATCCCTTGCCACACTTAGACTTTGGTTGTGAGAACACTTAGCATCCACTCTCAGTTGCGTTCAAGCATACAACATCATTGTTACACCAAACAGTCTACATTCTGACTAAAGAGCTCCAGAACTTACTTCTCCTAAATGGAAAAGCTGTCACTGTTGCCAACCTCCTCCTCCTCTCTCCCCCAACTCCAGCCTATGGCAGCTCTGGTAAGCACTAACCTGAGTTTCTATGCTATGACTTTTTAAGATTCTCTTTCTATGTGAGATTATACACTCATTTTTCAATTATTGATTTCTATATTCACTTAACAAGTGATGTATCTCACTTTTCTAAAAGACTGAATAATATTCCATTATGCATTTGATTGTGGATGAAAATGAAAATGGTAATGCAGAAATGAATTCAATTTACTGATTTCATTTCCTTTGGATAGATACCCAAAGTAGGATTGCTAGAATATAGAAAGTAGTTCTATTTTATCTTCCTGAAGAAATTTTTCTTCCATAATGGCTATACTAATTTACATTATCATCAACTTGCAAAGTTCTCCTTACTCCATATTCTCTCCAGTACTTAAAACCCTTCTACTAACCATACAAGGAAACAGTATCTCATTGTCATTTTCATTAATATTTTCTGATAACTAGTGATAGTAAGTTGCATTTACTTTGTTTTGAAGTACCTGTTGGCCATCTGCAAGTCTTCTTTAGAGAAAAGTCTAGTTGGGACCTTTGATCATTTTTAACTGTTTTCTTATTATTATTTGTCTGGCTTGAATATGTAGTTTGGCCATCCTTATTAGTTGTATAATTAGTAAATATTCTCTCCCATTCTATAGGCTGTTTATATTGTTTCTCTGTATCAGTTTTCGATTTAGTGCAATTCCATTTGCCTATTTTCACATTTGTTGCCTGTATTTTAAGCCCAGATCCAGAAAATCTTCGCCAAGACTGTGTATCAAGCTTTTCCTCTCCACTTTCTCATAGTTTTACAGAATCATCTTATGTTTACACCTTTAATCCATTTTGAAATAATGTGGGAATATGTAATGACATAAGGATTCAATTCCATTATTCTGCATGTAGATATCTGTCCAATTTTCCCAACATTTAAGAGATTTATCATTTCTCATTACTGTATTCCTGGCATCTTTCTCCAAGATGAATTAGACATCGAGAAGTAGCCTCGAGAGAAAGAACTGCAGAATAGGATTACAGGCATCTGCCACAATGCCTATAAATAATGTAGAGTATCTTTCCATTTGTCTACACTGATATTTTTACCAATGTTGTATAGGTTTTAGTATACACATCTTTCACTGATTTTACTGAAATCAATCCTAAATTATCTTTGTTTTCATGGTACTGTAAAAGGAATTTTTATCAATTGCATTTTCAGTTTTGGATTAGTGTATAGAAACAGTGCTATTTCTATACATTGATCTTGTATATAGCAAGTTAACTGATTTCATATTTCTAACAATTTTCAGGAAACCTGTTTTCCCCACAGGATCCCAACATGTCTAAACAGCCTATATAGTATCTTCCTTTTCCACTTGTATGTCCTTTTCCCTGATTTGGTTAGGAATTCTAGTCTTGACTAGGAAGAAGCAAGGTCTACAGATTGAACGTCCATGCCCCTCAGACTTCCTATGTTGAAGTTTAATAGCAATGCTGTGATTTTAAGAAGCATCCACTGGGAAATGACTGGTTCTGCTTTCATCACAGGATAGGTGTCCTTACAAGAGTCCAGTGGACTTGTCCACCCCCAATACCATGTGAGAACCTAATACAAGTGTCATTTATGAAGACATTGCCATTATCTGTAAGTTCTTTAACCTTAAGACTGTCTACACTCTATAAACACAAGTAGTAATGTCTCTGTGATTCATAAATTTCCTGGTCTAAAATGTTTCCTTGTACCACCCTGAACAATAGTATCCTTGTCTTGTTCCTCATCTTAAAGGGAAGCTTTCAAGTTAGCTATCACTAAGATATCTGTGAACTTCTAACATGTGACTCTTAGAAGATACATTCCTTTTATACTTAAGTGGGTAATTTTAACCAAGAAAAGTTGCTGAACTGTTTCAATTTTTTCACATTTATTGAGATGATCATGTAAAGTTCTGTTCCTGTTCCGTTAACAAAATATGCATCTATTTGCATGTTGAATTATCTTTGCATCTAAAGAATAAATTCCATTAGACAATGGCTCATTATTTTAACTTATGAATTAAATCATTTAATTGAATTATTTTTGTAAAGAGTTTTGCATTTATATTCATTATGGATACTGGCCCTTTTTAATTTTTCTTTCAATCTTATCTGGCTTTGCTATTAGGGTAGGGCTGGCTTCATAAAGTGAATTAGGAAGCAGTCCCGCCTATCCAATTTTTAGAATAAATTGAATGTTTTACAGAACCCAACAATAAAGCCATCAGATTCCTGCATTTTGATAGTAGATATTTTATTAGTGTTGTCATCTCCTTATTCAACATTGGTAGGTTCAGTTTTTTTATTCATCATTTAATCTTGGTACTAGATGTATGTATTATGAATTTGCTTATTCTAGGATATTCAGTTTGTTGAAATACAGACATTCCTAATAGAAAACTATAGTCCTTCATATTTCTGCTCAATCACCTCTAATCCTTTACTCCTGATGTCTGTTTAAATGTAAAGATTAATCAAATTTGTTTAGCTTTCAAAAACTTGATATTTTCAGCTGCTTTCTTGGTCTCTATTGCAACCGTTCCTGTGCTGATCTTTATAATTCCTTACCTGGCACTAACTTAGGACTTACTTCTTCTTTTTTTTTTTGAAATTTATGCCCTAGCAATGCTGAAGCATGCATGGGCAGTCCGTATATGGTGATTCTGTTGAACTTGTCCATATTGGGTTTCATGGTCTAAGTTGTTGAAGATGAATGATCTTTTAGTGTCCTCAAGAGGGCACCAAATCTCATTACAGATGGTTGTGAGCCACCATGTGGTTGCTGGGAATTGAACACAGGACCTTTGGAAGAGCAGCCAGTGCTCTTAACCACTAAGCCATCTCTCCAGCCCAACTTATTTATCCTTTTCTGACTTCCTTATTTCTTACCATTATTTCACATACTACTTCTATTGTAGGCATTTCAATAAGCTTCCTTATTAATAACAGCTTTTGTTACATTCTGTATCTTCTGGTATGTTGCTTTCCACTTTAATTTTTTTAAGATATTTTATAATTTCTCTGTAAATTTGTCCATTGATTCATTGTCTTTTGAGGGAAAATGTTTAATTTCCATATATTTGGTAATTTCCTCAAACTTTTTACTCATTCCTAGATTTATTCCATTTTAAATGTAAAAGATTCCTGATGCAAGTTTTTGTTGTTGTTTAGATATTACCCTTTTGTGCTATAGAAGTGTGACTTCGGGCACACACATGCCAAAAACAACAAGTGGAGGCCAGAAACAACTTGCAGAAGGCAGGAATCAGCTCTCTCCTTCTACTGTTGGTTCCAGGGACTGAACTTAGGTTGTGAGGCTTGCAAGACAAGCACTTTTGCCCAGGAAGTCATCTCACTGGCCCAACAAATACAATTTAAATCTTAAACTTGATAAGGCTAATTTTGTGTCCTATGTATAATGTGCTCTAGAGAATCTTCCATGTGTGCCTCAAAAGAATGTCCGTTCTGCTGCTCTTGGATACAACATTCCATGTTAGGTCCATTTGATCTAAAGTGTAGTTCAAGCCCAGTGTTAGTTTTTTTTAAAAAGTCTATATGGATGATTTACCTATCGTTGAATGTCACTTATTAAAATCTATTGCTACTTAATTAGCATTTTTGTCAAATATATTCAAATTTACTTCATAAGGACAGGTATGAGGAGTGTATGCCAGAAAGTCCAGCACTTGATAAATTCAGAATACTGCATTAATCCACGCCAGCTTGGGCTATATAAGGAGATCCAGTCTCAATTTTTTTTTCCTTTTTGTTATCCCAAAATTGGGTATGTGTATATTTATGATTTTCTATCTCTTGATAAACTATTTACTAGTATATAATAACCTATTTCATTTTACAGATTTTGTCTGGTTTTTTTTTTTCTGCTACTGGTACAGCTAACCCCTGTTCTCTTCTAGGTTATATATTCATGGAGTATCTTTTTTTTAACTCCCTGTACATTATTTGTCTTTTTAAAGCTGAAATCACTTATTAGAGAGCTTATAGTTGAGTCTTTGTTTTACCCCCAATCCATTCAGCAATTCTTAAGAAGCTAATTTGGTTACAGTCAAGAATTAACTATTGATAAGTACAGATTTCTTAGTGCCACCTTTATTTTTGCTATTTTTAAAATAATCTCTTTGTTCTTCATGATCTAGTGGTTTTCTGTTGTGCTTTGATTCCTTAATATCTGCTGTAGTATAATTTTTTGCATGTGGTAACCATGAAACATAAAAATGATCCAGCTGTGAGTCTATTTTAAGCTGGAAACAAATGTACTAGTTGTTACCACAGATTCTGTAATGAAGTAGCTGACACTTGGTACCCTATGAAAAGAGGTTATTTAGCTGATGCTTTTGATGAAAGTCCAAGACTGGCAACTCAGTCATTGCGACTCCTTCTGCTCCTGGTGAAGATCTGAGGCAATGAGCATGGCCATGTGTTGGAGGGATTGCTCATCTTTAAGTGGAATGAGGATAATAACAACCACATCCTATGGTTGATGGAACTAAATGAGATATCATATATAATTAACTAGCAAAATGGCAGCCTGAAAAATAATTTGCACTTAATAACTGGCTAGTTCCCACATCCAAGCAATTTCAGTTATAGTGACATCACAACACTTTTAAAAGATAGGGATACTCACTTTGTCACATTTCACTCATAAAAATAATACACTAGTTCTATATCAATTAGTAAAAACAATATCGTTTCTAATTCCATAATGATTATCCATTTTGGAGAATTTGAAAACAATGACAGACTATTTTTGCCCAAAATGTCACAGTTGTATTCAGGAACATGTACAAACAACATTAACAGATCTCAAGAAATTTGAAATTGTGCTCCATGCGACTACATTAAATTTAAGTCAAATTAAATCAAACACTTAGTCTTCAATAGAAGATCATCGGATACTGTAGAAGACATAATGTGTTTTCCATTTACTTTGTTATAATGACAGGCTGAATAAAGACTATGAATTGAAATATGATCATATTCTCTCTTGTCAAAAATAAAGAAGAAACAAACATAAACAAACAAAACCCCTAGCAGATCAAAGGCAGGCATGGAATCTAGCAGTTAGGAAGCACAGACAAGAGTATAAAGAGTTCAAGGACGGCCCGGGCTGCATCTCAACTCTACTCTCTATCAAGTAGCAGAACACTTTACATGCACTCACCTATTAGAGTCACAGAGCTAACAAGGGTACCCCACGTAACCTCTTAACGGTTCAGGCTTTAATTACATTCAAGGATAGAAAAATGCTTATTTATGCCTATTACTATTCCTATATGTTTTTCCTGGAAAGTAAATACTTACAAATAATGTTTACTACTCCATATCCATAGATTTTGTAACATCTGCAGATTCAAGCAATCTCACATTACAACAACTGAGAAAATCAATAGCTATACGAAGTGTATTACACAACAAATGTACAGAAAATTCCTATCATATCTGAAACTATTTCTATATGGAACATGTAGAGGTTTTTTTTCTTGTTGTTATCCCCTACACAATTTAGTGTAACAATTACTTACATGGCATTCACATTCTTTTAAGTATTATAATTAATCCAGAGATGGCATACAGGTAAATGTCATAGGTGCACATCCTATACCACTTTATATAATATACTAAAAAAGGTCTATGGAGTTTTTGCAGAAGATCCTGAGGCTCACACTTAGCATATCTGATTCACACATATAGCTATCTTAAGAAATAAAATATCTTAAGGTATTATATCTCAGATTTCAAGTTCTATGACTGAGCATAGGACTGGCATGAAATGGACATGCTGAGTGGTTAATGCACACCCTTAATCCAGCTCTCAGGAGGCAAAGGCAGTGGATCTCTGTGAGTTGGAGGCCAGCCTGGTCTACACAGTGAGCTTCAGGCCAGTCATAGCTACAAAATGAAATTCTGTCTCAGATCGATCTCTCTCTCTCTCTCTCTCTCTCTCTCTCCCTCTCTCTCTCATGCACGCACATGCACACACACAATTAATCAACAGAATAAAACTGATGAGCCAGACGTATCTCCATATACATACAAACACCTATTTTTGACAAAGAAACCAAAGTATACACTGAAGAAAAGACTGCACCTGCAACAAATGGTGCTGGTCAAACTGGATGGCTGCATTTAGAATGCAAATAGGTCCACATCTGTTACCCTGCATAAAACTCAACTCTAAGTGAATCAAGGACCTGATACCCTGAACCTTACAGAACAGAAACCTGACAGAAGAGGAAATGGGGAATAGGCTTGAACTCATTGGCATAGAAAAGGATTTTCTAAACAGGACACTGACAGCAAAGGCATTAAGAACAACAATAAATGGAACCTCATGAAGCTAAAAAAGCTTCTTTTATACAGAGCAAAAGACACCATCAATCAAGCAAAGTGGCAGTCTGCAGAATGGGGGGAAAATCTTTAATCAATTATGCTTCTGTTAAAAGATTAATTTCAATAATAAAGACCATCAGGAAAATAATCCAATTAAAAACTGGGATATAGAGCTAAACAGAGTTCTCATAAGAGGAAACACAAATGATATACTTAATGTTTTCAAAGTGTCCAACATCATTAGTCATCAGGGGAATGAAAATTAAAACTATTGAGATTTCATCTCACCCCAGTCAGGATGGCCAAGATCAAGATAACAAATGACACATGCTGGCAAAGATGCGGGGAAGGGGAAAACATTTACTCATTGCTGATGGAAGTGGAAATTGATACAGTCACTATGGAAATCAGTGTGGTTGTTCCTCAGGAAGCTGGAAATAGATCTACCACAAGATCTAGGCATCCCACTCCTGGGAACTTGCTCATGCATGCTCACTGCTTTTCTAGTCATAATAGCCAGAAAGGGGAAACAGTTTAATGTCCATCAGCTGATGAAAGGATAATGAAAATGTGCTGTGTTTACACAATAGATTATTATTTGGTTATTAAGAAAAATAAAAATCATAAAATTTTCAGAAAAATGGATGCAGCTAAAGACAGCAATCCTGACTGAGGTAACCCAGGCCAAAAAGACAGATACTGAATATTTTCTCTTATAGCTTTTAGGTTTTAGATAGCGTATTTCAACATGAATACCTTGAGGTTAAGTAGCTAGTGACGGACCAGAGGAGAGGAGATCTTTCAAATAAGGAAAAATGGAGTATAATGTTATAGAGGGCTAAAAGGAAAACCAGACTAGGAAGATTAAATCGAGAGGACGGAGGAAAGGCGGAGGAAAGGCAAGGTAAGGAGGGAATATGAAGAGAAACAATACTAAAGGTCTTTTGGAAAGTCATATGGAAACTTACAACTGTAGAGCTGCCTAATATACATATATGAAAGTAATTTATATAGAATTAACATATAATGGGAGAAAATAGTCCAAGTAGACATACCACCAAGTAAAACCTCCAGAGCCAGGAAAGGGTTACATCTTTTAAGTCACTGGTCAAAGGAGCCATAGACTTCCCCTCTCCAATAAAACATGACAGGCTATTGCCAAGGGTATTGGTTACTCTCCATAACCTGATGGTAAGGCATAATTGCTGAAGATACAAATTCCTCACATCATCAAGCAGGAGAAATCAAGCTTGTATAGAACTAGAGGCTTTCCCCTATTACTAATGTCCACGATGCTGGAAGGGAAAAGTAGTCATCCATTTCACCTGGCTACAAACCTTCCTCCATACAATAAACTTGCAAAATATACCGGTGCAATAGTAACATAAATGCTATGCAAGTAGCCATCAACTATTTGACTGGATTTAAGGCCCACTCCATGACACTGTTAAAGTGGCCAAGAACCTGAGACTAGACAGTTGACAGGCGTACGGGAAAACTCACTACTACTAGTCTGTTAAAGGAGTATAGCAATAAAATGGCTCCTAACACCCTACTGTTACAGCCACAGAGCACAGCATCACTCAGCCCTCCTCAGAGGAGCATCTTCTCTCAGTAGATGGTAATTAATAAACAGTTCCACAACTGAACAATGTGCAATGAGTGAGAAGCTTTGGAACACTCAGCCCTAAATGGGATGTTTTTATCAAACCCTTTCCCCTCAGGGAAGAGGAGGCAGAAAGATTGTAAGAACCAGAGGTACTGAGTGACTCTAAAGAAACAGCATCTTCCGGACATAGCAGTAAGGATATACATATAAACTCACAGACATCAGTGTCAGCATACACAAGACTTTACAGATTCAAACCAGAGAAAGTCCTAGTCTGGAAAGAAAAGGAGACACAAAGTTTCATTCCTAACCAAGAAGCTATTTACAATTGATACTCGTTGGGAAATGGAAAGTCAGTTTTCCCCAATGCAGTGTTACTGGGTCTATGAACTACACTCCCAGGTTCCATTCCCAGAAACAGTTGGCCAACACAAAATGGACAACAGGGTGTTGGCTTGTGTTTGTGTGTATGTGTGCTTTTTGTTTTGTTTTGATAAAATTTGGCTTTCTTTCTTTTCTCAGTTTGTCTTTTTCATTTTTTGTTGTTCTGTTTTATTTTTTGAGAAAGGGAAAGAACATCAAGTTGGGTGATAAGGAGGTGGGAAAGAGCTGGAAGGAAATGAGGGAAGGAAAAGAATATGATCAAAACATATTGTATAGGGAAAATAAAACATTTTTTAAATTCACCAGTTTTATAACTTAAAGATTATTGTAGTAAGATTTTAGAAAACCTGTTTTCTTATAACATATCCTGAAAGCAAGATGACTGCTACTGTATAGAGAATAGAAAGAATAATCTAGTAATTTTACACTTACACTGCCACATTTTTTCTAATGGTATATTCATCCAACTCGTCATCTGAGCTGCTATCGGTGGCATCAGAATCCAGACCCTCTTCAACATGAGACAACAGCCCTGTAGCAGACAGGGCAAATCTTTGGATTTCTGCAGCTGTACAATGAGCAAAGCCATTGTTTGTAACATTCAAAAACTTATTCTCCGAAGCCAATATGTCGACTTCTGGCTTAATTTCAGTGTGTTCAAGTAAACTATTACCCAAAACTGTGGTGGGTTCATGGAAGATCTTCATTGAGGGCAGTGGGTGCTTCATGGAAAATTTCATCTGTTGACCATAGTGCTTCACAACATGCTTTGCCAGGAGCATCTGCAAGTGCTTCTGAGTTCGTCTAGCCTGGCTGAGTAAGATTTTCTGTTTACTCACACAATGAAGCAAACGAGCATTCACCTCCTCCTCTTTTTCAGCAGCTGAGGAACTAATAGGCATTTCTGAGTGATTAGGTCCAATTTTCTTTTGAGTACATTGCAATAAGCCTTTTTTAATCTTAGTGTCAGTGAATTTATCCAAAAGTACATTCTTTTGGTACCATTTACAGTTTTGCAGATGTATTTTATCTACATTAGCGTCTTTGGTGAGACTGGAATCCAGAACGATCTGTATATCTTTCATGCAATGGCTTGTGCCATCCGAGAGTTCCTTTTTGATGAACTCATTCTCAGAATGAGAGTGGCAGAGCTTACTGAGCTGAATGCTGCTGCCATTACACAGTACGTTTTTCAGCTTACAGCAGTTGGCCTCCATTACTTTCTTTTGGCTATAATTCTCATTATACTTATTTAGTGTTGAATTAGAACTCATTAAGAGAACTGTCTGAAAATGTTTTGAAGCCTGAGGAGAGGCAAAATGTTTTAAATTGACAAAATTAGTATTTAGACTAGGTTCAGGAGCCGGAAATCCCAGCATCTGAGAGAAAGCGTCTCCTCCCGTGAGCTTTTCATCCGCAGTTCTCGGGCTTTCCATGCACAGCATCTTGTCAGATTCCATGGCACTTGGCAGAGATGAAAAGCAGATACCCTTTGTTGTTGCCTCCTTCAGAGCTGGGGTCATGGCGAATCCTAGGGATAATTACTGGAAGCCTAAAATTACAGAAAAAATACATGATCAAACATCTTGAAAGAAAGCTTGATGCTTATACTTTTGCCAAGGGCAACTTTTATTTTTTGATGTTTCTGATTAAAATGAGTTTGGCATCTCATCTCTTGGGTTCCCACATTATCTCCTAATGAATAAGCTGTTATTCTTCATGCTGTGAGTCTAATATTCACAACCCAATTAAAGCTGCACAATAGTAGACGGGGTATAGCTCAGTGGTACAGTAGTTGTAGAGTACATGTGAGACTGTGGGTTCCAGCTACAGCAGCACAAAAAAATGCACTTGCACACGGTCACACTAAGAGTTAATGGCAAACAGTGGGTACAAGTACATCTCACAATCATATTATTGACAGTGTTTCATGAAATCCAGAAAAAAATTTGAATCTCTTAATCATACTTGAAAATGTGATTCAATCTCACAATTGCAAAAATATTTTTCTTTATGAAATACAATAACATTTTCTAAAAGGAACTTCCACTTGGAATTTATGCTTTTCAACTTGAACAGTAATAACTAGAATTAAAATATGCAAAGTAATCTATTAATAAGTAGATCTAAGTGCTCACAAGACATAGGAGTTTATAGTTGTTAAAAAATGTCAGTGAGAAATTGCCTGATCTGAGAAATGTATTTTCCCTGAAAAACAATGTTTTATCTTCAATGTTTTTCCATTCTCACAAATATACATTTACTAGTTATCATTGTGGGATGTACTCCTTCTACCTACAAAATAATGAAAACCATGCCAGACGAGCAGTGAAGATTAATTCCAAAGTTAAACAAATTTCGAAAGAATGAAGCCATATGTTCTGACACAGAGAAAAGGGCAATTCAGTACCACTAGCCTTCCCAACATACACTCAGTGAGAAACTCTACAACATTAACTACCTTCAACACACTTGGTGAGAAACCTTTACAAAGGCAAGCCAGTACCACTAACCTCCCCAACAGTATACTTAAGAGGAAAACTTTACAACATGAATTTTAAGTTTTTAATGACATTTAATACACTGGAACTATTATATTACATAATTTTTTCAACATACATGACACATTCTAATATTATGTGCACCCAGATGCTAGCTCTAACTGTACTTCCTTCACTTTTATTTTCTGTAAAACACAAGTGATCCAGAAGAAAAGGTGTAAAAAATTGTTACAAAAAATAATCAGAGGGTTAAGAGCAAATAGCCAAGTAGACAGTATCTGCAACATATAAAAGGGAATTATTAATAGCTGGGATAAAGACCTCCTATGAATAAGTAAAAGACAAAGTAACAAGGCACTGTAGATGATAATATCTAAGTGCCCATTAACATATACTTGCTCACAGTAGTAAGAAATGCCTATCAGCAAAAAGTCCACATTTCTAAATACCAAACGTACAAAAATGATTTGAGTTTAAACATCACTTATGATGAGGAAGAAGGCCACAAATTGGTTAGGCAATTTGCACACAAAGTAGAAAACATGAGTAATGGCTATAGAACCAAAACATTAATCATTATATCAACTTTGTTATAAGATTTAAGAAAGAGAGAAAAAATACAATGGAATAATATACTGAAGTGAAGAGACTTATTTTCATACGAATGAAAAGACTTTAACAGTAAAAGAGGAAAAGAACAGTGTAGGCATACACACATCAGTTTTATACTATATGAAGACAACACAGACATAAAAACACATCATGTATATGGATGCTCAAGTTTATATGTCATAAAAAGTGAACTAGAAAATACCCAGCACACCTGTAAGAGTAGCTGCATCAAGTTCCATGAAAGAAAGTAAGAGTGATAGTTTAAGAGGGTTTTCATTTTCACTATAAATTTTATGATTTTGGGAAAAAACAAGTGTAAAACAAATATTACTAGCTAACTAGATGCTAAAAATATGGATGTTTGTATATACAAACTTTACGTAAAATGTCTCATATAAAATGTGCTTATAAGTCCAGGCGGTGGTGGCTTGCGCCTTTAATCCCAGCGCTCAGAAGGCAGAGGCAGGCGGATCTCTGTGAGTTCGAGGCCAGCCTAGTCTACAAGAGCTAGTTCCAGGACAGGCTCCAAAGCTAGAGAAACCCTGTCTTGGAGAAAAAAAAAAAAACAACAACAAAAAATGTGCTTATACTCTGCCTTCAAATTTGAATTATCCCAAAATTCAAATGCTTTTGTATAACTAAGCAATGATCCCTAGATATAAAAGATTCTCATTTATCCGAAATGTTAAAGAGAAAATAAAAAAAAACAAGGTTCATTCTGATTTTGATAGAAATAGAAAAAAATTACAGATAATCAGGGAAGTGGTGTTAAGAGCACTTACTCTTGCAACGGACCCACTTTCTGTCCCCAGCACCCACACCGGGAAACTCATAACTGCCTATCACTCCACCTTCAGAGGATCTGAAGCCCTTCCTCTGGACTCTGAGGGGTACCCACACACATACGCATAAATAAGAAAACTTTTTTTAAAAAAAATAGGAGAAAAGTCTCTCATGAGTTAAATAATAATTTGATCAACTCACTGACCTAAACTTTATAATCTAGAAAGTCCCACTATAGTATTTCTGTCTCTTACCCCCACTCACATTTCTCTCAGTCATTTAGACAAGATGTTATGGAGAAAACCAAAGTGGCTAGCAGCAGGGACCATAAAGTAAAATATCATGAGGAAAAAGTTAGTTCATCTTGGGTCTTGAATAAAGACAAGGGAAAACTACAGCTAAGTAGAGTAAGAACATATTAAGAAAGAGAAGGAAAATAAACGCAAGGATTAAAGTGGCTAAGGAACACTTATGGCAGAAAGAGAGAGAGAGAGAGAGACAGAGACAGAGGGGGGGAGAGACAGAGAGAGACAGAGAGAGAGAGAGAGAGAGAGAATAAATGAGAAGCTTGTGAGCTCTCTGTTAAACTAAATGGCTTCTGAAATAACCCTAAGAACACCTGTTGTATTCGTATCTC
Organism: Myodes glareolus; assembly: GCF_982192425.1. Classification (NCBI taxonomy): domain Eukaryota; kingdom Metazoa; phylum Chordata; class Mammalia; order Rodentia; family Cricetidae; genus Myodes; species Myodes glareolus. The sequence continues at coordinate 9,469,350 of NC_142026.1, forward strand.
TCCTCTTGAATATGAACTAGCCTAAGTAGTGTACTTCGGGTTATTGAATCCGGCAGAAATAAAAAGATTTTGGATTAAACCAATGAAGAGACTGGCTCCTCCACCTTACTGGCTTTCCCCCTTAGAAAAGAAGCTAACTGATTGTCTGTGAGCTGGAACAACACATATGGCAAAGAAATGTGAGTCATCTGGATGCAGACTGTCCCCAGTCAAACTCTGAGACGACTGCAGCACCTGCTAACACCGACTTAGAGCTGATGAGAGACCTGGGGAGAGCCAAGAAAAGCCAGAAAATAATGTTTTCAATAACCAAATTTGGCAGAATTTTGCTACACGCAACAGATAGCTACCTGTTTAAGTTATTTTATTATTTGAGATTATAATTACATCTGATAGATAACTACATTTACTATGAAGCTCTTTAGATTATAGTCTCCAGAAGGAAAAGCCCAGACATATCACAACCCTTACTTAAAATTTCCATGAGGTACTACTGTGTACTATTTCCAAATGTATTCTTACTTGAAAAAAAAAATACCCAAGCAGAAATAATGTGTACCGTTTGTGTTAGACCCCCTGTCAGCTGACATGTGGGTGCTGGGACTTGAACTTGGATCTTCAGTAAAATCATTACTCCAGACCCTAAGAGCAAGTTTTAGTCTATGTTTTAATCTTTCACACTAGAATATTGCTTGGGCATTGTATTCATTATGCATTTGTTACATGGGGTTGTATCTGTGTAGCAGCCTTGAATTCCTGATCAGTCTGCCTGCTGATGGTCCTGTCCCTCCAGCCTAAATGGAGAGGAGTTCATGGACACACCGCCACAGCCATTGAGGGGTTAGCAGAACACACTGAAAATACATTTTCCAATGGGTTTCGGGACTTCTGTAGTTATAATTAGTAACGATATCTACTTAATTATGATTTTAAAATTTAATGTACAATTACAGCAATCTACAAATGTGATAATGTAACACAGCCAAGTATGGCTTATTTTATGAACTCAAGACAGGCTCAACATTTTTTAACCAATCACAGAAATTAACCATATCAAGTTTTTTTGTAAAAAAAAATATATAGTAAAAGCATTTCACAGAATGTAAAATCCATTTTAAGGAAAAAAAAAAGAACTCATGAAATTTAGAAAAAAGAAAAATTCTTTAACTGAGCAAAATTCACAAAAGCCTATAGTTTAGATCAGAATTGATGATGCATGAAGAATTCTCTTGCCCTAAGACTGGGAATAAAGGAAAATATTCTCATTCATTTCCAACATCATACTAGAGGATGCACTAAGTATATTATGGCAAGAAAAAGCAAACAGATTGGAAAATAAATATCTCTATGAACATATCATATGATATCTATATAGAAAATTCCAAAGAATAAACAAAAAAAATGTCCCAGAACATTTATCCTAACTAACAGTTAGGACACAGACACAGTCAAAATACTAAACCATTTGTACTTCATAATCACAGATGTGAAAAAGTAGACCAGACATAGAAAATTTGAAAACAGTAAAAACTCCAATACTTCCTGTCATGGCTAATCTTATTTGTCAACAGGTGACTACATCTAGAGTCAATTAAAACCAAAGCCGATGGTTTTAATTCTAAACACACCTGTAGTTTAGAGCATTTGAGGTGAGAAGACCCACCCTAAAAAGGGGCCACGCCTTCTAGCTGTAACCTACATAAAAGGTCAAGGAAGAAGGCCATTTTTGATTTTGTCTGCTTGCCCTCACTCTGTTTGGCAAGTTTACCTCTCCTGCGGTTTGCAGAGGCATTTCTTTGCTGGTATTAGAACCTTCTTCCTGATTCCAACAAAGACATCCATCCTTGTGGATTGAACAACCACTGCATTCTCAGCCCTTCTTATGGGAGGCAGTTCAAATAGCTAGATGACAGCCCAGTCTAATAAATTCCCTACTTTTTTCAGTCGATTAGTTCTGTTCCTCTAGAAAACCCTGACTAGAACATTCCCAAAAGAACAAGTCTAATAATGCCTCCAAAGAGAACATACCAAGATTAGCTCCACGGTAAAGACTGATATACACAGGCTCGGGCTCCACTTCCAGTAACAGTAAAACAAACTGGACAAAATGTGCATGTTCCATACACTGAAAATATAAATCACAAAGAATATCCAGATGATATTGTTATGATGATACTATCATTACATAAATGCAACAATATACTGCACTCATGGGGAGAAACTGCTTAATGTTGGTGCCATCTTGCTCCACTCAACCTTACTTGTGAGAGCAAACAATCACAAGCACAGCCCCTAAGGCTTTCTGTCGACACCGACAGGCTAACTCAAGTGACTTACAGGCAGAAGATGCAAAATAGCCAAAATAATTCTGAATAAGAACTTGAAGGACTCACGCTACATCCTGACGTTGGGATAAGGATAATGCTGTTACTAGCCAAGAATGAGATAGAGAAAAATGGAAAGAAAAGAGACCAGAAATATGCTGCTACACGCACACTATTTGGGGAGTGGAGCAATTCGGTGTAGAGATAAAAGTGAATCTTAACACATATCTCATACTATATAAAAATGGTGGGATCCATCAAAATGAGTCACAGGCCTACATGTAAAAGCTAAAACCCTTACAACATTTAGGAGGGAAAAGAGGAAGAAAAATTTTGAAACATTTTATTACTTAGAGATTTTTTTAAGATATGACACCATCTAAGAAAAATTATCAATTTGGTGAAATGAATTTTCCAGAAATTAAGCAAGTACGAATACAACAATCTTTTGATTTGGGTTTATTTTTGGTTTTTCAGATACAGTCTCCCTATGTGGTTCTGGCTGGCCTGGAACTCTGTAAGTAGATCAAGCTTACAGAGAGAGAGATGCCTACTTCTGCCATCTAAGTTCTAGGATTAAAAGTATGTATCACCAGACCCAATCGAAAAATTAGTATTTGAAACAGTAGTTTAGGTGCCTTTGAGACATAATAGTCAAAACGTATAGGTTTGACAGTGAAAAACTTAAATGTGCATATTACTAAAAATCACTGAGTTTGAAGTCACTCATGCTAATTCTGAATGATGACCCCATCATTATGCGGGTTTCAGTTAATTTATTCTTAGTTGAATATACTTCATCAACACACAAAATAGATAATTGGATTAAGGAAAAACATAAAAATGTTAATTTTAAAAGCACACAATAGTGAATAATTCTGTAAATTCACCTAAAGATAATATTTTATAGTTCAATATAATTGCAATTATTTCATAGAACTCAAATGCTTATCCTGTGCTTTGGAAGTCAACTCTAGAAAGGCAGTAAGAAACTGGGCTACAAATCAAGCAATCTGTTTTTATTGAGAATATAACAACCAGCCACACTACACATCTTTTTCATATTGAATACTTACAAACTACAGCTAGAAAACTAGTTTTAAAAAATAAAATTAAAATGCAAAGTTATGGAAATAAATCAGTTTGCTTTCTTAAAGGCAGAAAACAAGAAAATAATCCCTGAGCCATAAATCTGCATTGGGTAGAAAGAAGCTAGAACCTTCATCTCCACCTACTATGTACTCAATCTGAAAAACAACAATTCATTTAAACTTTCATAGGTAAACATGTCTGACACTATCTTAAATACTAGAAAGATGCAGTGAGCATGACAAATAAAAATTCTACCCTCATAAAGTTTACAATAGAGGAGAGGATTAGCTCCCAAAGGAGAATGAAACAATAAATGTAGGGTGAGTACAATCAAGACAACCAAGTATTTAAAAGTGCATAATAGGTCAAATAAGAACAGGCAAAGGTTAGCAGGAATATTACTGCTGAGAAGTCACCTAGCTTTCGTTTTTGGTCCAGTGAAGTTAACTGTAAACTAAAGATCACCGAGCTCCAGTCTACTCCCCCTTTCCAGCTTGGAGAAAGGGAAGACCCAACCCTCTCCCTGTCCTGAATCCCCAAGTCACAGAACACTACAAGACAGACCTAACCACCAGACCGTGCGGTATCATTTTATTAAATGTCTGACATCTTATTAAACATTTTATTAGAGTTCATTTTACACAGCACATCATATCCAGCTTTAAATTAAAAAGCTTACAAGGCACTCTAAGAGGAAAAACATGGTTTTAAAAGATGGGATCACCAGATAAGGAATTCAAAACAACTGAAATTAATAACCAATAGGCTTTAAATCGAGGGGGGAGGAGACGACACATAACAGCTAAGTAATGCAAGTAAATTAATCAAAGTCCTAACGAAGAGTCAAAAACAAATTCCACAGATCAAAAGCACAGTCCTGAGCATAAGACAAGCTCAGAAGGAGAAGGTGCTTGTCACCAAGACTGAAGTTCAATCCCCCAGACTCACACAATGAAATAAGAACACAGTTAACACTAATGAGACACCAAACCAGATTCAGGAAGCTCAGAGAAAACCAGCAGAACAAATGTCAAATCAATTCAGATAATTTTAATTCATGATTTGTTATTTAGTAAATTAAACTGTGTTCAAGTATTATGTGAAATTACTTACTACATAATAACATGTTCACAGCAAATAATAATTTAAAATTATGTACTAAAAGTTCTTATCATATTTGTTATATGTCTGTTTATGGTGCAAGCTCCATCAAACACAGTCTTGTCATGTATTAGGATAGTTCTCTGGGCTCAGCTATAACACCAGCCCTTGGTTTTAGAGAGCGGTTTCTTATACTGGATAGTAATACTGGACAGCCTCAATTCATAGTCCTTCTACATCAACCTGCGTAGTCTGCCTGTTTTTTTGGTTTCTGATGCTTGTTTTTCCCAGACAAGGTTTCTCTGTGTAGCCCTGGCTGTCCTGGAACTCACTATGTACACCAGGCTGGCTGCCAAGTTGGAGATCCACCTGCCTCTGCCTCCCACGTGTTGGGATTGTACCTAGTTGATAAAAGAACAGATTTTATTTATTTATTTAGCTGGAGCTAGAGACCTAAGCCGCGGCTCACGCATGAAAAGAAAGAGCTCTAACCCTGGGCACTATTTCCAGTCCCGTGTCAGGTGCTCACTGTGACAGAATGAACGCCGCACTGGGGATTCAATGTTCCCATCAATAGTTGGCTCCTAGGATATTGTTTAGCCCACGGGAAGCTTTTTTCCTTTTCTTTTTTTTTTCTCCCCAGGCAGTCTTGCTAGTGATGTGGACTCTTAATTCACCATACTCTTGCCTCTACAGGAGTGAGCCAACACCAATGACTCACACAACAGGCTCTTAACAAAACAGCTTCAACAAACACCAATCCTAAATGATAAAATTGCTCTAAAATTTTAACAAAGGAGATTTATGAAGCATTTTGTTGCCAGGTCATCAGGTAAAAACGTTAGAAAGCACCAACACAGAATGGAACCTCCCAGAAAAAATATGGTATGAGCTACATGTTATTTTAAACTTACTACCAGACATTTTAAAAATATTTTACTTAGCAAATGAAATTATGTAACCAATTTCTTAATGAGATTATATATATGTATGTATATATATATATATCCTTTATGTATAATATATCTTCAAAATCCAGAGTTTCTTGAGAACAATCTTAATGTAGCAAGAGCCTCATTTCAAATGTTCAAGTCTGTGTGGCGAGAGATCACTATACTAGTACATATAAGGTGTATTGTTCCTTAAATAACCAGGAACCAACCATTAAGTATAAAATTTCAATCCACAAATTTATCTTAACCAAGTATATGTATATTTTATGCACCTACAGTAGTCTAGCCAATACGGAGAAGAGGAAACTCCAATAATTCCCTAAAAAGCATCTTGATCAGCTTCTAGCTACACACAGGACAGGGAGATTTAATCCTAGCTAAATCTAAAAATGGTTTTCTATCTACAAAACTATTGTGTTCTGAGATTCCAGACACTATTACTCTTGGTGAGAATTATTTACTTTGTGTGAACCCTAGATACTCAAGTACAATGCAGCACTCTCCCTAAGTAGTTTAGTCTAACGACCTCAAAGAGAAACAACTGGAAAAAATAAGACTTATTCCCTGTCAAAGACACACTAAAATAGCAAGCTAATAGAATTTTTTAAATGGATACTACTACTGCCAGTAGTCTTTGAAAGAAGACAGCTCTGCTAAGGCAAGAGCTCCTAGTAATCCAAAAACCAATTATATTTCATTTTTACAACCAAATCATTTTTCAGCTTACATTTCAGTTTTTTTATTTTTTTATTTTTCCAGACAGTTTCTCTTTGTAATAGTCCTAACTGTCCTGGAACTCGCTCTTGTAGACCAGGCTGACCTTGAACTCACTGAGACCTGCCTGTCTCTGCCCACCAAGTGCTGGGATTAAATGAGTGTGCCATCACCACCCAACCAGTTTAAATTTTTAAAAAATTCATTCATATCTTCAGACAAAAATTCGATGGTTTCACGAGTAGCATAAAAGAACCTTATCACAAAACCATAAAAGATAATCTGTCAGGTAACTAACCCTTCAACAAACAACCCAGATTCAAATATATACTATTTTTACAAGACTCTGAAAAATACCAATAAGAGACTTTCAATAGGACAAGCAAACATGTATAACTTAAATAATAAACACTTTACAGTTTTTTATTGTTGTATATATTAATTGTATTATTATAAAACCAAATTAATCCATCAAAAACAATGAATTAGATTATACTGTTAAATTTACACCATAAATTCTAAAAGTCTACAATTTGATCCAAAGGACATTCACTGAGAATTAAAAGTTTACTTATCCTGAAATTGTGCTGTTACAAATAGGGTTTGCCTTATCCCCAGGATGTTTTCATTAGTAGCTTAAGCTGTACTTTTAAGAATCATAGCACATTCATATTTGAGTCTAGCATTAACCAACAGTAATCTAATCCTCTGGAGATTATGAAATATAGGAAAAGCAGTTATCTTTTAAAACCTGCATCTATATAGTGAGGTAACTGCCAAGGCAATTACTATTGAGTTGGTTCAGAACTTAGTAGTCAAATCTTTAGAAATTAATAAATAACTTACATATTTCAATTGATTTTGACATTTCCTGAAAAATGTTTAAATACCATGACACCTAAAAATCTAGATAAAAATCACTATTCTTCCTGAAAAATGAATATTAAAATTAAATCTGATTTCCTATCCCTCGTATTGCTTCAGATTTTTGTTATGTTTTATATTCTAAAATTCAAACAAGCATTACACATTGTTTTTGAAAAATATTCTCTCTAGTTTTACCCCTAAACATTTAATTTACTTTTAGTTATAATTTTGATAAACCCTATTCTCTTAAAAGCCTAGTGAAAGACACAAACCCACCTATAAAAATGTGATGAGCAATGATGGTGCATGCCTATAATCCCAACATGTGGGAAACAGAGGCAGGAGGAGCTCTGTGAGTTCGCGGCCAGCCTGGTTCACAAGGAGTGTTTCAGGACAGTCAGAGCTATTAAAGAGAAACCCTGTTTCAAACCCACACTCAAAAAAAAACAAAAAAAAACAAAAAAACAAAAAAACACTACCAACAGTATTTGAAAGGGGAGAACTCAGAGGCGGGGCCAAATCTTTTTTCCACATAGATGACTTAGCCCATGAAAATAAGGAAAAGTAACAAAATATGATTTGTTCTCTTTTTGTCTTTCCATTTATTTAGTGTAGGAAAGTGTTGCCATGGCAATAGAGGTCAGAGGGCAACTAGTATAAGAAAGAGGATGGTTCTCTCTTTCTATTGTTCAGGTTCCTGGGGTCCAGCTCAAGTCTTAGTGGCAAACATCAAATGAGCCATCTCAGTGACCCAAGCTGGGCTTTCAAACATTACGAAAAATATAACAGAATTCAAATTTTCTAACTTGTTCTTATAAAGGCAAAATACAAAATCACTAAGGAGAATGAGTTCACACTGGTTGAATTTTTATCTCATAAAACTAGAAACTAGGAGCTGGAGAGCTGGCTTAGGAGTGAAGAGCACACATGTTGCTCATGCAGAGGGCCTGAGTTAGACCTCCAACACCTAGGGAGGCTGGCTCCCAAGCACCTGTGATTCCGACTCCAAGGATCCGACAAACGCCCTCTTCTGGCTTCCATAGGCACTGCACTCACAAACACAAACCCACATGGCACTCAGCTAGCTATAGATATGATTAAATTGTCATGTTTTAAAGTATCAAAAAATTAATGAAAGCCATAAATAGAAAGCACAATGTATTTCCAGATTTCATTAAATGTTTTTTTAGGGGAATTCAGTTCTCTACAGAAAACTCTGCCGTAATTCACATGAGTTCAATAAAGTTGGCTCAGCACTTTGTAATCTATGATGTTTATAAGCAAGAGTTTCTTCTACTTTAAAAACTATGCCTAAAAAGGAATTATCATTAAAGACTAAAGAATTTAATTAAAGATAAAGCCACTTGGGTGGTCACATAACAGATCAAACAGCTCATACTTGAAGCAGAACTATTACTATTAAGCCGTATGTGCATGACTCATACTATAAATGAGGCTTATTCCTCTGCACATAAATTTGGATGGAGAAATTTACAATTAAAAGTGCATTATCACACATGGGCCCAGTCTATTCCATTTTACCTCACACAGTTCAACACTAACTAATGACCTACTACCATGCACACTCCTGGGGGTTTGTTTTGAACTACTAAAAACATGCCTAAGAATTCTGGGTCTTGTAGAGCTAGAAAAGAACCTAAAACATTGTTAAGTCATAAACAATTTAAAATACTAACAAATTCTCACTGTTATAAATAGCTGAATTTTCATATCAATATAAAAATAAGTGTTTTGAAAATATAAAAATAACATCTGGTATAAAATTTTCCATTGTGGCCAAACAAAATTCCAGCACAAAAGAGAAACAAAAAGGTAAGCTACAGGCTAGCTTGGACTACAGTGTGACTTCGAGGCTGACTCAGGTCTCATGGTAACATCATGTCTCTAAACACACACACACACACACACGAAAAGAAAAATTCCACTGTGGATTATTTTCAATATTCACTAAACACTATAAACTAGCAAGTATAATGATATCATTTTTTACTGTCATATTTTTTTAATCTTTCGTGACTATGAAAGGAACCAAATTCTGTGAAATGTCCATTTAGCGCAACATTTAAGTGAAAATGGGAAAAAAAATCTTAAAAATTATAGTTTCTTTCTCTTTCTAAATCTAACATACTGAATAAAATATGAAGGATTGTGAGTTATCTTTTATATGCTTCACAGGACTGTAACCGTGAAGACTTTCAGAGCAGACGGAAGACAGAACGTGCACCAGACTGCTTGCGCTCATCTCCTGCTGCCATTTACACTATATAGCAGCCTCATTTTTTTTTCTGTAACAATTTGATAAACCAGATCAACACCAACCTTAAATGTAATCCTAAACCTAAAGGAAGCAGCTTTCTACTCCTTCAATTTTCACCTAATGTAGTAAAGACAGGCCTAGGGGAAATGAACACGAAATATATGAAGCCACCAAAGACATCATGGAAACAAGAATGGCTTACTGCATATAAGGTTTATGTGATAGATTAAAGGGCAGAAAAGACTGCTGTAGGTAGTTAAGCAGGTAGGCTGTCAAGAACAATTGGAAATAAAGAACTTTAGACACTACCATCTTATTTGTCTAACAGAATCTATGGGAGAAATTTAAATGATCAGAATGAAATTTTCATGCTAGCTCCTTGGAAGAGCAATAAATGAGTAAAGGAGGTGAAGCCCTGAAAGTAGGGACATAGCAGAAAGAGGAAGAGTTTGGCTATACCATGCTTAAAACAGTGGAAGTTTCTGGAACTTATAATAGGAACCTACTAAGATCAGTGAGGCCCAGCCTTAAGGAACAAGTACTCCAATGGCTCAATCAACTACGACATTATCAATCAACCATGTACTCCAAAGACAAAAAGGGAAGAGACAATTTTCTGACTTCTCACAGGCTTAAAAATAAAAGTGAAAACATTAGCACTCAATTGGCAAGTCTTCATTGTGCATCCACTATTTGATACACCGCGAAAAATATGAAAGTTTTCTCTCAAGTACGTAACAATAAGTTAGGAAATGCAACAGATATCACATTTATGTCCCTAGTTAAATAATTAAATAAAACATTACTGGTTGATGAACAAAGATGTGACAGGAGGCACACTTATACCTCTATTGAGTAAATTAATACCACATTGGCAAAGCTGGGGATGTCATAAGAGCATAAAAATAAACATACGACTCTGACCCACAAACGTAGCTTGTGGGGCGGGAAATGAATTATTGCAAAGCTCTTACAAAACATTAGAAAACTCCCAAACATCTGCCAATAGGAAAAACTTAAAATATACTCATATTATGAAAACGTTGTATAGCTATTAAAATTATTTTTCAAAGAATATTAATGTAATTTGGGAACACAATGTTTCTGAAAATTTATGATCTAATTTTAGGAAAAATTACACAGATGATACAAAATACAGAGAAAGTTTTCCAGGCAATTTTATAATATGTAAGAAAATAAGCAGTTATTATTTGAAAAGTCATCATTACCAAGAACCTGTAAATATTTGATATTGACGGGCTAAGATTACGAGTTTCACATTTAATAAATTATTCTAGAAAGGCTGAGGAAGGGGAGTAACACTAATCTCTGTAGATCGAAACTACGAAAATAATAGCAGACCTCGCCAGTGATTTTTAAAACCGGGAAGATAAACAAAGTTACAGCATAGTTAGGACTGGTGGTACACGCTTCCAAAAGTCAGCTCTAAAAGGACCTGGACTACACACAGCAAGTTCCAAAGCCAGCCTGTGTTACATGCCCGCCCTAAAACAAAAGTGCAAAAGATCTGTACTAAATCGAATATATCTTATTTCTCTGCTTACTGTGAAAATCCTGAATATATGCTAGCTTTGTTAAAACTGACGTTTTGTTACACCACACATTATGTGGAGATTTACAGTCACTAAAAAGCACGTGATCTTTATTACACTCTTTTAGGCAGGGACCATATTACGAAACGGTTTACTAGAGGAAACAGATCGGCAAGGCTGTGACTTGCCCGAGAAAACAGCTAGTGGGTTCTCTGCAAACCGCAGAAATCAAGCACCGGTGTTAAGCCTCTTAAGCAATCTGTACTCCACACCTGCACCCTTTTTCCCCCCTCCACTGTCGAATTATTTTTAGAGCTACTTTTCCTACCCTCAAATCCTGCCTAGTTTGCCAGCTGGGTGCTCAGTCAGAGTTTCGGGTAAGCTGTTGCTAACAAACTTGTCCCATCCAATCAGGACCTAAAACACTTCGACAGTCACAAAGTTAAACAAGTTAAAGGCGACTGCGGCCGGTCTTTTCAGTCTCTCCAGCGCAGAACTGCTCTCCGGTTTGGGGAAAATCAACCAGACGGTGACTGCCGCAAGTCCAATCTCCCAGCGCCTTCTCGGAAGCACCGGGGACGCCCCCGCAGCACCCGCTCCCCGCAAGGCAGAGCCCCGCAGCTCCTTCCCCGGGGTTCGAGACCACACGACGCCGGCCAGCGTTTATTTCCCCTCACAAACGCTACTTCTCTTTCCCGAACCCAACCCTCCCTTCGGCACCAGGAGCGACACGAACTCGGACGTGTTGCCCTTCAACAAACCGCTACAACCCTTTCCATCCCCAACAATTCTAAAGGCCAAACCCATAACGGCCCAGAACAAGGAAAAAGAAAAGTCGCTGCCGCTAAGGCGGACAGCCCGGCTCGGCGCTAAAGTTCCCCGCCGCATTCCCCACGCCCGCCGCGGAGGCTCCGCTCCTCCGGACGGGGGCGGGTCCAAGGAGGGGGGCAAGCCACGTGTTCCGCCTTCTGCGCACGCGCCAGCCAAAACAAAAGGGAGGCTTGCCAAGCCCCGCCCCTCCCACGTGACTCGAATCCAGGCCCGCCCCCTGCCCCGCCCTCCCCTCCCGGCCGCGTCTGCCAAGGCTGTTAGGTTTAGCCGTTTAAATTTGGCTGCGATCCGACCCCTACCCCAAAGCACGGCCCCCAGTCGGGGCCCGGAGTCCAACAGCCAGGAGGACTCGGGGTGCAAGGGGACTGCCCGGCGGACGCCGAGCCCGCGAGTCCGCCCGGCGGTCTCTCCGCTCTTCCCGCCCCGCGCCGCCGCCGTCCCCCGCCGAGGAGACCCACCCCCCTCTGCCCGCCGCTGCGACGCCGGCCACTCGCCTGCTGGGGCGCCCTGGCTGCCCTCCGCCGCCGCACCTTCGGTCCGGCCGTGGTGGGGTCCGCCCGCCTCCCCCCACCCGGGGCGCCGCCGACTCGTCTCCAGAGCGCGCCCCGCTCCCGCCCCGGCTGACGCCGCCGCCGCGGTTTAACAGTCCGCCCGCTGCCCGCAGCTCCGGGCGCTCGGGGGACGGAACCCTGCCGCCGAGGGGGGGCGGCGGGGGAGGGCGGGGCCCGGCTCCGGCCAATGGCAACGGGGGAGGGGCGCGCCATGCAAATGAGACGGGCGGCGGGGAAACCCCGGCGGGGGCGGGGCCTGCGGAAGCGGCTGGGAGCGTTCGGAAAGCGGCCTGAGCGCGGTGGCCGAACTCTGGCAGGGTGTTCCGCTCGGCTGCAGCTCCGCGCTCTCTCCACCCTCGGGAGAGCTAACACCGCCAGTCGGACTGCCGAGCCACTTCCCGCTGCGGTTTCTCTAGGTCTGTGACACGAAAATGAGAGGCGGGGGGAAAAACGCGGGACTGAGCGTCCCTCTCTGCTGCTCTTCGAGCCTGGGCGTCCCGGCCGCGAGGCTTGGCCTGGCCGAGGGTTAGCTACCTTCCTCCGCTGCCGAGGCCCACTACCTCCGTGCCTTTGCTTGTCTTTTGGGCTCAGAGACTTAGATCCCAAGTCATCCTCTGTCGGACCTCCAAGAATCAACTAGGTGACAAATCTGCCGTGGATACATTTGAGATAGTTTATGATTGAGAAGCGCTGCAGTTAGAGCGATAGCGCAGAAAAGCGGGATATTAGATGGAAACTGTTGACTAGAGAGGCACAAAAACATCTCTTGAGTCTTGCACCTGGTCCAGCTTGCAGCTTCACCGTTGGTCGCACCCAGGCATTTCCCCAGGCTTGAACTTGATGCTTAAGAAAAAAAAATGATAACCTAAATATAGCTACTTAGATAATAGAAGCTTTGCTAAGCAGATTTTCCCTGGAATGCTTTAGGGAGTGGAAGGCACTAGAATTTTAGATCCAGATTTAATCATTATTTCTACCTTTTTATTTGGAAGGGATCACAGGGCAGGACCGTGGTAGAAGCGTGAAGAATTGAAGTCATCAGAAAGTAATACTTAGACATTACCAGAATTGGAAGATTTGCCACTACTCTTTCTAGTACATCACATAGCTGATATAACGTTAAGGATAAACTGTCTTCAGTGGGGAATAGTTATAAAAATTATTAAAAACAGTAATTGCTCAACATGGGTCAAGGGAGAAATTTCAGAAAATATTAAAATGGATTAAAAGTCATGATCTAATGGTGTGTTGGAGGAAAAATTAAACACCTACTGGCTATTTGTCACCTTTAAAGGGCTGTCACAGTCTCTAAGTATGGAAACAGAAAATAAGTAAAGCGTTTAAATAAAACATATGGTGGGACCTGGATTGGTGCATCATATCCCAGAGGTGGCCAGCCTGGTCTACATCATGAATTCCAGGACAGCCATAACTGTTTTTTTTTTTTAAGACCTAGACCCTGTGTTAAAAACAAAGTTGCATGGTGGAGATAGTAGCAATTTGAGAAGTCAGCGATGTTAGAGCAGTTCTAAGATTTTGAATTCAAAACTCAAAATTCATTTTAGATGCTTCAAAAAAAAGAGGGAGGCATCCATGATAACTCAGGAAATAATATCCTTAAGGGGGCAGTAATTTGTATCATACTATTAGAATAGAAAACAATATTGCTAACGACACTGTTAAATCATAAGTGGCAAGGTCTGTGGGTGTGCCATGGCAAGAGAACACTTGCCCAGCATTAGTGAGGGGCCCTGGGTTCAGTTTCTAACATCCTAATGAATGACAAGGAACAAATTTAAAATAGAAGTAATCGTAGAGCTGTAAAATGACTTGAGGCCCAGTTGTCTCCTGTGGGGCAATCGTTTATTACCAATACCAATGTAAGTTAATGAAATGTGTGTTGAAAACATATTTTGTGGTGGTTATAAAGGAGATACAGCAGTAGTTAGCTTTGCAAAATATAGATAAAACCATAACAAGGCTTTAAATATATTTCCTAACTCAGTCATCAAACATGGTAATAATTAGGTTGGTTTCTAACATTCAAGGTTAATTTCTTTTTTCTTTCTTTCTTTCTTCCTTCCTTTCTTTCTTTTTTTCTTTCTTTCTTCTTCTTTTTTAAAACCAGCCTCAGTCTGCCAGATTTTTGTAGACCTTACATAAATATTCCAGTTTGTGAAGCCATCATGTATGTAACATATTGGAGAATATTATTTTCAGGTGAGTGACTTTTGTTTATGCTGCATTTGTTTAACTCTGTGAAGCTGTATCACTGTGCCTGTCTAAAACACCTGAAAGTCCTAATAAAGATATGAACGGCCAGTAGCAAGGCAGGAACAAGAATAGGCGGGGCTGGTAGGCAAGATTATAAAGAGAAGGAGAAAACTAGGAGGAGAGAGGAGCAAAGAGAACAAGGAGTCGAGGAGATCGGGGCAGCCACCCAGCCGGTCATGGAGAAGGAGACAAAAAAAAAAAAAAGTAACAAAAAGATAAAAAGCCCAGAGGCAAAAGGTCATCAGGTTAATTTAGGTTAAGAAAAGCTGGTAAGAAACGAGCCAAGCTAAGGCGTGCATTCATAACTAATAAGCCTCCATATGGGATTTATTTGGGAGTTGGGTGGTGGGTCCCTCAAAAAGCCAAAAGAGTAAAACATCACACTACAGTAACACGTTCCTCCTCCCTTTATATTCAATTTTATGGTACTCCAAAAGTAGTAAGAATGAGAGGCTGTTTAATGGCATGGGTTTGAAATATACTTTTAAAAAAAACACGGAAGAAAACAGTAATTTGTGTAGCCTGTTTTGTAACTATTTTCATAAACTAGTTGCTGTAGTTTACAAAATGATAACCCTCACTTAACTACATATTAAGCACATTGTTCTCGACAGTAAATACTATCCTAAAACATGTTTCTGTTATAAGTAGTATAAGCACTTCAGCTTTCCAGAAACCATAAAGTTCTAAAAGTTGATATGCTAAGTCATTTGTAAAATGGTTTTCTATTTTACTTATTTAATAAAATTCTGAAAGAATTCATGTACTCTTAAAAATCAAGGATCTATTATTTTAAAGATACATTAAAAGAATTCAGGGTCCCAAGAAAATTATATTATGAGGAGAGAGCGGTAAAGCTAAAGACCCAGCAAGAGCAAGGAGAAGAGAAGGGCACAGTTCTTGCTGACATAATTACGACCTGACTGGAATCTGTAAAAACACTCAGGTAAGCGATATTGCCGGTGATTTCCTGAGACCGTCTCCAATGCCAGCATTCGCTCAGTCACTCCTTCCATTCAGGAAGCCCCAGGCAGCACTTAGGGGCCAGCTGACACTGTGATAAATACCAGAGATAGAGATCCACGCCTGGCTTCAAGCAACTCAGCCAAGAATGGATTACAAACACAGCCTTTTGTGTCTCCCGTCTCTGCTCTGTGTTTCTTTATAGCACTTCACTATCCAACAGAACACAGATCTTCATTTTTCCCTCCCTGGTCTAGAATATAAATAAGCTCCATGAGCTCGGGCCATTTTACTCAGTGCTGAATCCCTAGAGCTTAAGCCGGTTCTCAACACATGGTGAATGGAAGAAAATTTAGTTCTTACATTCTGCAGTTCTCTGCTAATTTCCTGGGTTAAAAAAAAAAAATTAAACTCAGTGACTCCAAGTATCAAGATACTAACAGTAATAAGTGGCCAGTCTTGGATTTTAGCAGTCTTGACCGGATCCAAAGCTAGCCTTCTTGCTCACCTGTCATAGAATAGGGCACATAGGGGAGTTTGTTACTGTTCTTTATGTTTCTGTGCCAAAAAACAACTGTCTTCCATTGTCATATATACATCCACATATTTATGATAAAACTCAGGCGTCTGATGTGAGGCAGTAGTAGTAGCAAGTGCTCCTCACGTCAGATTAAGTTTGAACTAACCAGTACTTAGAGCTGAAAAGGAAGAGGTATGCAACAGAACTATTAGAACGAGGACTGGATACGAGAAAAGACAATACTGGCCACAGAGGCAGGAGAATAAAAAATAATTTCCTTTGCTTGTGAATCCCTATATTACTTTTATCTACAGTAGACTAAATTGGAAGCAACCCTAAAATATACCATCTGTAAAAGAATAAGCAAAGTGTGGGGTGTCTATCTAGTCTATTATAGAATGCCACTGTGAAGTGCTTTTTAAAGTTTTTCATACAATATATTTTATCATATTCTCTCAACTCCTCCTAGATCCTGAGTTTTTTTTTTTAAGTGAGCATACAAAATAATGGGTTCCATTATGACATTTGCATTCATGGCTGCATCCTAAACAGAATGCTGAATGAAAGAAACCAGATTGCACAATCCCGCTTATGTCAGGCTCTGGGAAGAAAGTGACCGGAATGACAGAAAGCAGACCGACCGTTGCCGAGCTGAGGAGACCTGACTGGGTCGGCAAGAGGGGTGTGGAAAACATGCTGTGTCTTGATCCTGGTAGAATTAGTGCAAAGTTCATCAAAGCATTTAAATATAGCAATACACATAGATTATATTTCACTAAATTCTCCTTGATGAAAGTGGACACAAACCTCAAGGCATCTCTAGTCCATAAGTTGAAAGCTACTCTGTATTAGGAAAATAGAGGTTGTGAACATCAGAAAGCCCAAGATAGTGGGTCCAGCTAAGTGGTGGATTACATGCCTAGCATGTGCCAGCCCTGTATTAAGTCCTTAGAATCAAAAGCAATGGTTTCCCTGGGTTGGGAGGGGTGGGGTGTGGAATAGCAGTGCTATGGATTAAACCTCAAACATGCATGCTAGGTAAATATACTACTTGACCTCCTTCTCACCCTCTTTTCTTTACATTTTGTTGTTTTATTGTATTTTCTTTGAGATGCGTTCTAAGTTTCCCAGGATGGCCTTGAACTCACTGTGTCACCCAGGCAGTGAACTTGTCATTCTCCTGCCTCAGCCTCCCGGAGTAGCTGGAATCACAGGCCTCCATTCTAAGCCTCTTTCCTTAATACATAGGCAAACAGTCCATTTTAAGAGCCAGTGAAATGCACTAAGAGCTCCAGAGCTTATAACACCACTGACCCATCAACAATCCAGCTTCTGCTACCCTTCTATCTATCCGTTCTCAAAGCTCTCATCCCAGAGGCCCACAGCTTTCCCATCATTACTGTTCCTTTCCCAGGTACCTGAAAGAACAGGAGTTGCAGTCTTCAACATGTCTCTCCTTAAGTTCTAGCAAAAGTTCTACACATTCATCATATATATATATATATATATATATATATATATATATATATATATATTAGCAGCAGAGCCTAAGAGGTACAGGTCTAGCAGTTTAAATACATCTTCTCCTCCAACAATATAGGCCTTCTTTTTTTAACTTATTACTTTATAAATAATACCAATCAAAATCTCCACTTCCTCCCCTCCTCCCACTTCCCTCCCACTCCCCTACTCACCCTTCCCCTCCCCTACTCACCCTCCCCCTTCAGTCCTAAGAGAGGGCAAGGCACCCTACCCTGTGGGAAGTCCAAGGCCCTCCCCCCTCCATCCAGGCTTAGGAAGGTGAGCATCCAAATAGACTGGGATCCCAAAAAGCCAGTACATGCAGTAGAGACAAATCCCAGTGTATAGGCCTTGATTTTAAGAAGAAAATATGTGTTGGTTGGACATGGTCTCCAACTGGAAAAGTGGGTTCCTGATGACTAAGTTAAGCTGTTCAGACAGTGTTGCGTCTGCCCTCCCTCCGTCAGTCCAGTTTTGTGAGCCCTTCAGTATTTAAGCTAAATTTGATTTGGGCTTCGTTTTTGGCAGGAGAAAATATCCTATCTAACATCACTTACTTTGCAACATGGTAAGGTAAATTTGCAATGAACTTAGCTTAAAGGAAAATACTTATGAAAAAATTTAATTTTTGATGATAAGACAGTTTCCAAGGAGATTTCATGAGATGGCAAAAATAAATAAATGAATAATAAAGCGCTGATAGTAGGACCTTGAAGCTGGAAAACTTGTGCTAAATAAATGAGATAGATTCTGGGACTGAGGTGTGACTCCAGCGCAGGGGCTGTGGGAAGGTAGAGAGGTTGCTGCCATGCCAGATAGAAGGCACTTTCATAAATAGTGAGTCAGGAACAATATTCCTCGGAATTACCCGACATCTGGTATCTATTTTTAAACAATCTATGAGAGTGGGGAAGATAAAATTGGTCCAGCTGATAATTGTCAAAGACGGGTGGCACATGTGGCTCGTTAAGTGCTGCTCTGTGCTTTTTAATGTGACTGACATGTTCCATAATACACAGAAAAACAGGAGTGTTTTTTCAAGGGATCTTCCCCCCCTTTCTTTTAATTATTTTAAGGCATGGTCTCATGTCTTCTGGGCCGGCCCTGAACTAGCTATGTAGCTCAGACTAGTCTTTAACTCTTTTCCCTCCGACACCACCGTCCACGTGGGCTGAGCCTTAACGCTGCTCTTCAAGAATAAACAATTTATACATTAAAAAGAATAATGACTACAGTTAACTGAAGTCCATTAAAATTTTCAAAATTCAGTCAGGCATATTGGTTACACTTTTAATCACAGGACTGGGGAGGCAGTGGCACACAGATGTTTATGAATGTGAGTGTTCTAATAGCCAGTTATAGAACAGCAAAGTCTATACAGTAAAACTCTATCTTTAAAAAAAAAAACCAAACCCATGGGTTCTTACTAATTCTAAAATTAATCATTACCATTAGAAGTAGCTAAAACACATTATCAAAAGGAATAAAAGAATGAAGATTATTTTGTGTCTCTTATTTATAAATTATAACTCAGGATGTAGCAATCATGTACATACAACTTCTAGATATCCCTTCAAAAAAGGACTTGGCATTTTATAAGAAATACATTTAAATGTCAGATATAATGGCAAACACATGTAATCCTGGCAATAGGAGGCTGAAGGAGGATTCTGGTCTTGATGCCTGCATGGACAACACCGCTATCTGTTGTGATCTCATAACAATTGCATTAAAGTAGGAATAAAGAGAACATCTGAGCCAGTTGTGGTGGTGCATGTCTGTAATCCTAGCCCTCTGCAGACTGAGACAGGAGGAGAAGTTCAAAGTTGACTTGTTTATACAGCAACACTGGTTTCAAGCAAACAGATAAGCAAACAAAAACCCTAAGCAGTTATTGGCAATTACTGGCAATTGGGGGAGAATTCATTTTTCTTTAGGGAGATGGCTGGCCCTACACTCGTCTATTGCAGGCAGCACTAATTGGACTCAGTGGGTTATTTTCAAAGGAAGCTGTGAGGTGGAGGAGAAGCAGTGCTAGGGAGAAGGCATTTGGTTAGATGCAACGCTACACTGTACAGATGTGTGAAAATGCCAAGAATAAATAGTAAATATTCAGAGAGAGTGTGTGAGAGAGACTTAGCCAGCAGCCTTTAGCTGCTGTCACCTGTGAGATCCATGTCAACTTTTTTTTTGAGACAGGGTCTCCCCTTAGTCCAAGCTGGACTGGAACTTGCTATGTAAACCAGACTGACCTCAAACTCCTGATCCTCCTGGCTCTGCCCCTCTCCTGAGAGTGACGACCACAGGCATGCACTACCACACCCAGCTTGACAACAACTTTTAAGACCAGGCAAGGCCTCTCTAGGACTGAGCAAGGGTTGGACTGATGATGATTGGACTGTCCAATCCTGGAACACACTAACAGGCAGTCAACTCCACAGCTTTCCTTTGAAAGCTAGGCATGGTTGGCCCAGTACACTTTGTGGTTAAGGGATCTGTTCCCCCTGCTCAGTACAAACTCCTCTCCTTTCTGTGTGTCACCCACATTACTTCTCAGTAAGTCTCGTGAAGCTCTGCTTCTCAGCTGCTGACTTCTGTGAGGCCGGATAGACACAGACAAAGAAAAACCATTAGAAAGTTTTTAAGAAATGCAGTTAATGAATACAAAAGGAGTGAATTTAGAAAAGCAATTTCAACTACTGTTATTCAATAAAATAACAAATTATTGATGTTAAGGCACTTGGCAGAACTTAGGATACTTTATGCACATATCATATTAATACTATCTGAATTCCCTGAACAACTTCAGTGTTCTGCATGTGTGTCTGATGAACTGATATGATAGGAATATCTACAGCACAGCTTACTAAGTTACCCGGGGGAAAGGACTGAGCCCAATCTACGTCTCTACATCTTTCAGTTTATAGGAACTAGAGAAGACGGAATAATAAACAGAAACCATCATGAAAGATCAATGAGGCAAATTAATAATGGTGGGTATTCTACAAAATAAACCAATGTTTTGATTCCTAACAACTCAACTTTATGAAGGAATGGGGAAAACATGTTCATGACACTTTAGTGATGAAATCTAAAAGCAGTTGAATAAAGAAGTCTAAATGAACAGACGCTTATTCATGCCTGAAAGGTCCCAGCGGATGACACTTTTCTTTACACTGACTGCAGATCCAACTCATCCCAAACCAAAGCTCCACAGGATTTTTTTTATAGATATAGACAAGTTCACTAAAAAGGTATATAGGGTTTAAAAAGAAAAGCAGCCAAAGCAATTTTGAAAAAGAACAAAGCTAGGGAAATTCCACCACCTAGTTTTAAAACCTTCTAAAAGCTACCAAACTCAGGATAGCAGCAGAGGAATTAGTCATAGATCACTGCAACAGAACAGGCCCACAAACAAACCCAGATAAACACGGTCAGTTGGTTTCTAACCAAGGTGCAAAAAGCAGTTCAATCATTAAAGATACTCTTTCAACAGTTAACATTGGAACACTCAAACACTGACTGAAGAAAAAAGTTGAAATATAAAGCTCATACTGCATACAAAATTACTGAATGAGCATAGATCTAAATGAATAATACAAAGTATAAAATTCTAAGAAAAATACAGAAAAACTGAATGGCCTTGGTTTTCAGTAAAGAGTTTTTAGATGTGACAGCAAGTTTAGGATGTATAAAAGAAAAATTTATTATAATTCAAACATTGAGAACTTTTTAGTGGAAATAAATGGTGAAATATGAAAAGGCCACCTACAAATCACACATCAGACGGGATCATCTACAAGGAACAGCATGAGCCAGTGCTCAAGCCACATAAGCCAAGCTTGAGCAGCAGCTGGATCCGCAGAATGTCCTGTGCCCTGTGATTCCCCTGGAATAGCAGGGGAAGCTTGTGAGGTCCTGCTGCCGGGCCAATTCTCCTCCAGGGCTTGCCTCTGCACCAAGGAGATACCCCGAGACAGTTTCTCATGGTCTCCTAGTGCCTGTGAGGGCTTTCTTCCTCAGCACCTTTAGGCATACCTACAAAGTGCTTAGCAGCAGCAGGGAATGGGCTCTACAGCAACAGGGCCATCAGACCCCACTTGTTTCACTTAACTCTGCTTTAAAGACTCTTGAAAGCTAGTACTTTTAGCTACTCTTTACTTTCTATGCTAGCAACAATCCGAGCCTAAAACTACCTGCTACTAGCACATACACAGAGAATGGGGGAGAGAGAGACAGAGAGACAGAGACACTATCAGCCTGGCTTTGTCCTGTGTTTCACAAAACCTAAAATAGACACCTTCCAAGCTCAACATTAGGAAAACAACCCCCCTCCCAAAAAATATGGTCAAAAGATTTTCGAGAACTCATCAAAGGAAACAGGTGGAAGGAAGATAAGCATTGAGAAAAGCTGTCCTGACATCAGTAGGATCAGGGAAATGCTTAATGAAAACCATGAGACATCAAGGGGCTGGAGAGATAGCTCAGTGGTTAACAGCAGTTGTTGCTCTTGCAGAGAAACCAGGTTCGGTTCCTAGCACCCACATGGCAGCTCATAGCCACCATCAGTAACTCCAGTTCTACGAAAGCAAATGGCCTCTTCTGGCCTCCATGCCCACCAGGCATACACATTGTACACAGACATATATGCAGACAAACACCCATATTTACATAATATAAATTAAAAATTTAAGAATCAGTACATGCCTTCTGTAATAGGTAATATAAAGGTGACTATTTAGAGCAATTGCACTCTTAAGTAGATGGCTAGGAGGTAAATGATACAGATGTCTGGAGAAAGATTGCAGTGCTTTTATGCATGCAATTCAACAGTTCCCTCCTGGGAATTTAACCCTAAGACGCTACATTTAACTTTAACCTGGACCAAGATCTCGCAAAGGGGAATGAATAATAAACTGTGGTGTACTCATATGGAGACACTGCTTAACACCAAAGAGGAGAAAGCTATTGATTCATGCAAAATGCATGAGTCTCAAATGCATTTTTCAAAGACAAAGACATTCTCAACAAGTTATGTGCTGTATAATCCTGTGCATATCCCTGTCTCAAGATGACAAAGAGCAGCTCAGTGGGTGCCGGGGGCAAAAGGTATGGGAAGCTATGATATACAGACCACAAGGGACATTTTGGTGGGCATGAAACTTTTCTGTATCCTGGTTGTAGTTAGAGCTGCATGAATCTATGAGAACTGAAATAATAAATCTATATATACTAAAATTCTGAGAGCTGCAAAAAGTATTTTCAGTATATATGACAAAAGGAAAAATATCCATTATTTTTTAAAGAAATTAGGGGAGAAAAGATAGGGTAACTCTAATACAAGAAATTTTTAGGGTTGATGCAACAAAATGGGATCTTAAAGTGTGTGCGTGCCTTATGTATGGATGCCAGAGTAGGCCAGAGGACGGTATTGAATCTCCTTCAAGTTACCAACCATTGTGAACCATCTGACTTGGATGCTGGGAATGTAACTCTGGTCCTCTAGGAGTTCTTAACCACTACACTATGTCTTCAGCTTACAAACAGAATTTGTAGGTCATACTTAGATCCAAATTTAAACAAACTAGTCCCCCAAAAGGCATTTTTAAATATAATCTGGAAATTTAAATGATCCTAGAATTACATGTTAAATTTAAGTTTCTGCAGTATAATAGTTGGCTAGATATAAAAAACAAAACATTTTCATCTGTTACATATGTATTCTGGAGTTCATGTGGGTATGAAATAGCATTAAATCTGGGGCTTGCCTCAAAAGACTTGAGGCCGAAAATGTCTATGCTAATGACTGCAAATACAAACTGGAGGCTGGTTATCCTGTGCGTTATGTTTAATCTAATTCTAGCTCTCCAGAAATCTTTGTTGAAAATAAAAAGGTTTTAAATAGTATTTTTCAACATTTATTATAAAGTAGTAGACACAAGCCTGCAGTTGTTTTCAATCTTAATGTCAAATTTTTCCAATGACTCCAAATAAATAAATGCTGTATATGCCAAAAATAATACTGGCATGGAAAAAACAATCTAGAAATCATATACTCTCAGCAATAAACTACTAAGATCACTAGGTTAGTAAACACTTGCAGTTAGATTTTAAAATAGCAACTCAAAGCAGTTTTCAATGACATTATCAGGAAATGGGGGGAAGGTCATTGTAAAGCAACAGTTTTGATCCTACGAATCTCAGCCTCCGGACAAAAACCATCCAAGCCCTTAAACTCTCATTAATATTTACAAGGTAGCGCTTCCTCCTGCTTGCCCAGCTTGCTCTTTTGAGCGTTGTTATTATTTATTGTTTCTTGAACAGTCAGCACCGCGTGGGATTCAGATGATAAATTTCCTCCCCAGGAGACACTACACAGTCACACAATCAGAGCACAAAGACTAGCGGTTTAAGAAATTAAAGCCAAATGCAAAGCTGAGGAGCACATTCCGTTTTTTTTTTTTTTTTAATAAGGTTATAAATTGTAAGTCCTAAGGGAAGAATACCCATTTAAACCCATGGCTGTCCACCTCTACATTGCAGTCTTAAAGAGGTCAAAGGGGCAAGGAAGAGTTCTAGCAAAACCTTTAGAATTCCTGTTGGCAGGAGAGACGTGTAAGTTGCAAATGTCATACTTAAGAGGAATTTAGGGACTAGGAAGATAGCTCAGTGGTAGTGCCTGCTGTTCTTGAAGACCATTGGAGTTGAGTTCCCAGCACCCATCCTGGGCAGCTCACAGCCGCCGATAACTTCAGCCCCAGAGGATCCAGTACCCTGTTCAGTCTCTGTGGGCACCCACACTAAAATACATATATATTCTCACACACATAGATATAATTAAAAGTAAAATCTTATTTTTAAAGAAGAGTTTGAGCCTGGCTTAGTGGTGCACGCCTTGAATCCCTGCTCTTGAAATGGGAGGCAGAGACAAGCAGATCACCACACGTTCCAGGCCAGCCTGGTCGATGTAGCTTTTCCAGATCAGCCAAAGCGGCACAGCGAAGTTTTCTCAAAAAATAAAACAATTTGAACACGTTTAAATGTTAAATGGATATAAAAGGAGTTCAGCTGGCAACAATGAACCCAGAGCTGTGAATTATGAGGGAAGGAATATCCGAAGACCCCACCTTTCTTCTGCTATACCCATTTGTAGAAATGGTTGAGCAAGAGTGTATCTCCATTTTACAACTTCTCACTATTATACTATGTGCAGAAAAATCAAAGTACTAAAATGTCAGTTTATAAACTAATTCTATTTTTCATAATAATTATGTAAGTCTCAAATACGGTTTTCCCACAGTCATATTTTAAATGCTTACTTTTATCATATTTAGCCTACCTGGAATGTTCAAACTCTATTATTCCTAGTTTGTAGGAGGGTTATTCCAGGCTTACTTCCCAATGTGTCTAACAGCCTAGTTTACAGAAGATGCACAATATTTAGTAAATATAAATAAATCACACTGTTGAAAAATAAAAGCCTCTGCTTTGATACCTATCAAACTTTTGGATTTATGGATGATGAATTACTGAGTTCTCCTCTTTAGTTAAATTGGACCGGGATCTGTGGAAAGCCTTGTGTCTTATCTAACAAACTGTGCATCTCCCTCAGAACACATTCTCATTTCCCAGTGCCTCACACACATTCAACACCTGATTTGTTTGAAAATTTTACTTTATTTTTAGTTGATACATAATTGACTCTGTGTACTATATATGGTACCGTCTGGCCTTTTCTGAAGAAAGGGTTCTGGTCATTGTTTAAAAAGCACGGGGTAGGTGGAAAGATGGCGGAAACCAGTGTTCTAGGGGCTTTGGAACAAAACGTAGCTGAAATGACTTTCTGTGAATTACAATTATTTTGCCTTTTCAAAGTCTGTAAGTACTATAGTTATAAGAATATAAAATTATTTCTGCCCCAACTTTAAGGATCACAGTGATTTATCCTCTTCAGAATTTGAAAGACAAGATATTAAGGCTCTCAAGTTAGAAAATTTTTGATAATTCACTGTAAAAAAAAAAAAGTTAAGCCTTTTACAGCATAACTTTAGACTCTTTTGGGTTCAAAAGTTTTCTTTTCCCTGTGTTATCTTTATCTTTATATTTTATTTCCTTCTCTTTAACAACCGTACATAAAAACAGCTTTACTATTTCCCCGCTTTCCAGGTTGCATTTTATCTCAAGGAGATTTGAATCCAGATTAGCCGTAGGTAATAGGATTCGAGGACGGAGACACATGTCTAGCTGTCGCTGACGATCTGTCTGGCGATCAGTTCGCGCATTATTTCGTTGGTACCACCGTAGATTGGCTGAACCCGAGCATCCACGTAAGCTCTAGATAAACGAGAAGAAAGTTGAATTGATATAAGCATGGTAGAAATGTTAAGTTCTAGATAATTACTAATTATTTAACTAAGGAGCTTTCAGCAGTAAGCGCTCCTTATAACTGGTTTTTCTAGTCCTGCATTCATACGAGGTTGGCATACTAAAAGCCATTAAGATAAGACATGATAATTCAAAACAACACAGGTACACTAACATAATTTTATAAAATTGAGCAGATAGTGCTAGCTTCGGCAGCACATATACTAAAATTGGAACGATACAGAGAAGATTAGCATGGCCCCAGCGCAAGGATGACACGCAAATTCGTGAAGTGTTCCATATTTTTAAATCAGCCTAGAAACCACAAACCCAGAGAACTTAGACAACAATGAGGACACTAAGAGAGACTTACATAGATCTAATCTACATGGGAAGTAGAAAAAGACAAGATCTCCTAAGTAAATTGGGAGCATGGGGACCTTGGGGGAGGGTTGAAGCGGGGAGGGGAAAGGCAGGGATGGGAACAAAAAAAATGTAGAGCTCAATAAAAATCAATAAAAAAAGAGCATATATAACAACAACCTGAAAAGTCTATGTTTAGAAATGCATAGAACATCTTGGTTTCTTATCTTTTAGTCTCTCCAGAAAGTTTAAATCCACTGACCTTAAGGGAAAAAAATAAATTACTTATTTCCAGACATTCCTTTTAATTTTATCACTACAACCACCACCTGATGTTCTAAAAAATTATTTTCCCCCCAAAGTTAACAAGTAGCTTATTCTGGGGGTGACTAAATCACTCTTAAATTCTAAGTGGCTGAGCCCACTGGACACACAAGCACATGACTGGGGTCACTTTTCTCTCATTCTGCTGCTGGGAGAGAACCCTGACTAGCGCAGGGACTGAACTCGGGACCGTGACTGGTGAGAGCTCTGCCACCGAGCCACGTCCCAGCCTTAGGACTCACTTTGGACAGCTACGGTAGCAACCATCTGTTTCCACCCCCTCTCCTTTCCCTGTAACTTTCTGGAATACAAGGGAATACTTACTACTGCTTTGCAGTCTAAAAAGATTTAGAGAGGCTGATGCATTTGTTAATTAATGATTACCATTTACTGGTGACATAAGAGATAACTGTCCGACCGGAACAAGAATGTAGGTGTCTCGCCTCTTTGGCAAGCGAACTCTTATTAGGTCACAGTGCTTTCATCGTCCCAAGCCTGCGCAACCAGTTATTGAGCTCTGAACTTTTCATGGCAGGAACATTTAAAGACCTTTCTTTCTCAAATACAAAATTGAGACTTTAACTATTTAATTTCTAAGACAAAATGTGTTAATTTATTGGCATATGACCAACTTTGAACTTAGACTTTCCCACATCTACCAAGGTACTTTGCAGATAAGTAAGTAGATCCTCATTTAATATTTACCTCCATGATGAGCTGTATTATAAAGGGAATTAGGACACTCAGTACTTTCTGAGATATATGAACTCCACTCCCAACCCTGGAAGGTTTTGTTGTTCTCTACAGAACCAAGCACTCATATCCTCTGAAGCCTTTCCTAGCCTGCCAGCCTACCCGAGCAATCCCAATGCTTCAGACATTTTTGAGCTGGGTTGGGTATTTATTTTCATATTAAGGGAGTTCTACCAGGATATGCAATGACAGACCAGCAGACATTTCATAAGTTACCTATTAAATTTACTAAGATTAACAGAGAAAGGCAGTAGAGAAATGTTTAACTCCAGTGAAGTTTTCTGTCTCAGCTTCTCCATCTAGAATAGCTAAGAGATCTTCAAGGGTCTAATGCTAAACCTAAGGAATAAAACTAAAACCAACTCACATGCTATGACTTAGCTATCTAAAAAAATCATAGAAGGGAATAAAACACACCTTTTACCTATAAAGCCAAGACGCAATAACTTATCACTTTCTCCATCCCCCCACCCCCACACTAATAATGTCGCTTAACCTGGGGGAGGTATGAGAATCCCGACTTGGATGATTTTCTAAATCAAAGTCCGAACACTATAGCCACACATGGTTTAATATGTAATTGGCTTCTTGCTATCATCATTTCCCACATCCTTGGGGGGGAAAGAAAGGACGTCCAGCCCAACCACCAAACTCCTGCAGCCAGGGCATTCCCCACTCCTGACATTACCCTCAAACTGTGAGCCAAAACTAACCCTTCCCTCCCTTCAGCTGCTTCTATCAGGGGATTTTATGACACTAATAAGAAAAGTAAGTAATGTGTGTGAGAGAGATAGACAGACAGAAACAGACAGAAGGGGGAATATGAACAACTTCAGGAATTACTCTCCTGTTTTGGAAATGGTATATATTTTCAAGCCAAGCATCACATTTAAAAGTATGCTGGACTCTTTGCTATCTTTAAAAATAAATCCTAACGAGAAGCTAATAAAATAAAGCCACTTCTATTTGCATAAACATATTCACTGAAAATGAACATTTTCATATACTTTCCCTATATGTTTACCATATAGGGTACAGTAAAGAAAATTTCTTCTTCATATCCTTAAGAAAAGCACCAGGTGGTGGTGGTGGTGCACGCTTTTAATTCCAGAACACCAGAGACAGAAACAGGAGGATCTCCATGATTTCGAGGCCAGCCTGGTCTACAGAGCAAGTTCCATGACACCCAGGGCTACACAGAGAAACTCTGTCTTGAAAAGAAAAAAAGAAAAGAAAAGCTCATAGTAATAAAGGAGAGAAAGAAAGGGTGTGGGTTTGGTATATTGTAGGAAAAAAAATCTATTTTTAATTTTTTTTTAAAAAATTGGATTTTTTTTATAAAGAAACAAACAAAGGCATCATAGGATGGGTGTGGTGGCGGCTCACACCATTAGTACAGCACTTGAGGCAGAGGCAGGTGGAGTTGTGTGAGTCTGAGACCAGCCTGGTCAGACAGGATTACACAACAAGACCCTATCTGAAAGACGGGGGTAGAAGGGGAAGAAAAGAAGCATTACAGACCCCCACACTTACTTTGCAATCGGGTACTCCCACATATATCCCCAGCCTCCATGGAGTTGTACACATTGATAAGCTACGCTGTTTTGTAATTCAGATGCCCTAAATGATGAAAATAACAAGCAGAAAAAGAGATATAAGTTGAGTTGGTAGAGTGCTCACAAATCTTTAGAGTCAAACCCTCATCACGGAACTGCAGTGTAGTGCATGCCTGTAACCCAACACTCAGGAGTAGAGGCAGGAGGATCAGAAGCTCAAGGCCAGCCTTGTTGAAACCGTGCCTTTAAAAAAGTTCTCTCACTACTCAACGATTTATAAACTATTTTATTATTCAACACCATTATATTTATAAGCCTGATATGTTCAAGAACAAAGCCATTAACTATGCAAAATTCTCTTTCCAAAACTAAAAATATATAAGATTATTTTTTATACCTTTTCCCGTAAGCCAAAGAACGTGTCATAGTTTACAGAATGTGTAAACTATCTTCCCCCAGCCCGAAGTGTAAGCGCTTGGTAACTTCACATTCCTTTTTAATCTCATAATCTTGTCATTATAAAATCATTACACAAAGCACCATTCGCATATTTCCCTTGTCTAGCAATGACTGAACTGAACTTGAGTTAATAAATAACAGTGGGGAAAAATTTTATGCTGCTTTTGGGCTAGTGAGAAGAAATGTTTTTTGTTTGTTTGCTTTCTTCTTTAAGGAAACTATCTGATTTAAACCACACTAAAACACATAACACTTTACAGGGGTCTGCTCTCAAACTCCCCTTTACCCGCATTGCTAACCATCCTTAATCCAAAGGCGAGCTTTTCTAAACTCAGTAGGACTTTGGTCAGACAGTCGATACGCATTTTCTTAGACCTGGAAAACACCTCACATTCTGTCCAACCTAAGAACTTCCCGGATAACCTAAAGCTGTCCCCAGAGACTCATATTTAGTTGGAGTTACTTAATGGAACTCGACACCGCAAGACTCCCAAATTTTATGATTCGAGTCTGTCTCACTTTACTGCCATTCTTTAGATAATTTGAAATTAAACTTAACACTTGAAGCACTCACTGATCCTACTTCAGGCTCTTAATAGTTCACCTTTAATAGCAGTGATGAGTTACACACCGAGTTGAGTAGTTTTAGGACATTATAAACAAACCCAGTGGGACTTTCCAGATTATTCTAACGCTGCTTTTCACTCGCAGACCTTTACTGCCTTCAAGGTCTAAGGACTGGCAGAATCCCGCAGCCATCTGAACAAACACCACATTTTAACTACAGTAGTGTGCATACCAATATTTTGCCATGGAAGCTGAGCCAGAGTCCAGACGTTTTGCTTCATGCAGTTGCAGACAGCTGTCCACAAAGGCTCTGGTTACACATATGTTGGTTTTTAATTCTGCTAGTTTATGCTGCACCGTCTAGAGATGAAAGGGGGGGGGAGAAGCTTATTAAAAGCACAGATTTGAACTCAGCACCTCAAATGGTTACATAGGAAAAAAACGTTACAGCAAAACAAAAGTGGAACTGCCAGGTTTTTCTTCCAGTAAAAGGGTACATGTTAACCTAAATGGAGAGAGAGAGAAAGAAAACCCCTGTATCTTAGCATTTAAAAAGCTGTAGCAAATAAAAATAGGTAAGCACCTGGCATAGTTTAAAAGAAACTACTTAAAAAACATCATGATTCCTCCATCTCAATCCTCCCACTCCCCCATGACAATGGGGGCTGACTGAGAAGCCACTGATAACGGCACTGGGACTTGTTTCTACTGCTTGTACTAGCTTTTTGGGATCCCAGTCTATTTGAATGCACACCTTCCTATGCCTGGATGGAAGGGGGAGGGCCTTGGACTTCCCACAGGGCAGGGTACCCTGCCCTCTCTTTAGACTGGAGGGTGAAGGAGGAGGGGGAGTGGGGGAGTGGGAGGGGAGTGGGAGGAGGGGAAGAAGTGGAAATTTTTGAATGGAAAAAAGAACAATGATTTAATGTGTTAGCACCATCTTGTGGTAGGAGCCGTCACGAACAACCACTAAAACACCAGTTTCCTGGGGGTTAAGCAGGAAATTAAGGGTATGTATTTCCCTACTGTGCCTCTTTGGCCTACAGTGAAATAATAAAATAACATGATAGAGGGGAAAGATGGATTTATCTAATCACAACCGTCATCAAATACTTATTAGGTTAGTAATCACAGTACTAATAATGGACATGGAATAGGCAGAGACCAAACTCAGTAACCTATAGCCTCTCCCATCCCTCTGAAGGGTCTCATGTAGCCTCCAACTAGATCTGAATGGTCTTATCTGCAAGTGTTAAAAACTATGTAACCACCCTCTCCTGCTGCTCACAGACAGCCCAGTAAACCTGGAGATCATTCTATTTAGACCTTTCTAAATTGTCCTGATTGGTCTTCCTTCTGTGGAGTTCGATCTGTTTCTTGGCTCTCACACCTGAGCTTTGAGTTCACGTCTGTTCTTGCTGGCACCAGCTCTTGAACCTCCTTCCGGAAACTATCCTGGACTTGGGTAGAGCCTCCAAATGCATACCCTATTCTAACTGAGGTCAGAGGCCCATCTGTGGCCAGCTGCCCCTCATTTCCTTGAGAAAGCTACAATTCAATCATGCTGCTTCAAGGTGTGTGAGACATCCATTGTGGCCACAGGCAGGCACACTTGTGAAGGCTACACTGAAAACTTGGAAATGGACCTTCAGGGCCCACAGGCATGCTTGAGTTCTCGAAGGAGGTTGTGATAGCTGTCTTTCAGGGCTGTGGGGTCTACTTTTATACTTGTGGCCATGGCAATTCTCAAAGCTGAATTTTCAGAGTGACCAGTGCAGTGCCCGGGTACAACTTCGGTATTTGTTCATTGTTGGAAAAGCAAAGAAGGGGACTAGAGCAATGGGGGACTGGGAGAGAGCTGGGTATGCCCGTTAGAGTGGGAGCTTTGGGGAACTGATGCCTCGGGTGTGGAACTATTATGTCTCCTTGTAGTTCTGCAGCACCCTCTTCTAGAAAGACTAACTGACATCTAATGATTCCAAACCAAGCTGTAGCGAGGCCAGCAGCACCCAGCTTCCACCTGGGAGTCCTGGCATCCAATGTGGAACATGCTGGACATGGCCAGATTTTTTCTAGCTTCGTTTCTACCTCTATATGTCCTTTGGCCAGATAGCTATCTATAATTAGCATAAAGATCCCCCTCCCGCCTTACATGTTTACAGAGAGAAACATTTGAGAACATGGTCAAATCATTGTCTATAGACATCAAAAACCCTGGGCCATGAATTCTAAGTCTACTGTTGGCTTAAATCCATGACACTATATAACATTTCATTTGAAAGAAAGAAAGCTGGGATAGGGAGGAAAATCAGACAATTCTTGAGAACTGTTGCCCCGTATGATGTTACATATGAGGCTTTATGCACAATTTAGACTATGAAAAGGTCACGATCTCGCTCATATGAAAGCTATTCTACACAAATGCTGGGAGCTTCTAGAAGCTGAAGTTAAAATTTAGACCCACTTAAAATTCTTACCGCAGCACATACACTAGGTCCGAGGTCTAAAAATAACAAAAGCCGCCAAGAGCACATAATTTACTGTCTGAAGATAAAGAGATTAAATATTTACATATTCTTGGCACTGAGCTGGAAGCTAGTGAACAGGGCTGGTCTTTGTTCTTCACCAGGAACAGCGGCACGCTTCCCGAAACCACTCAGCTAATGGCTGCGAGGGATAGCGTCACCCATTGGTAGGGTGCTTTTCATGAATGACCAACATGCTCACAGGAGAATCTTTAGTGGTTACAGATACCTACCTGCTCAGTAAAAAGTGCAGCCTGACTTTAGAGAGAATCTTAGCCACACACAGTGGCATGGGTCTTAAATGCTAGCACTGGAGAGGCAGAGGTAGGGGGTCAGGAATTCAAGGCCAGCTTATTCTCTCTCTCTCTCTCTCTCTCTCTCTCTCTCTCTCTCTCTCTCTCTCTCTCACACACACACACACACACACACACACACACACACACAAGAAATCTCTGTAAGCAACTAAGTGAACTGACTAAAATCTCTCTTGACATTCCGAGTGAGGGCCAGGCACTGGCTCAGCACATAAAGGCACTTTCTGGCATGCCTCCTGACCGAAATCCAATCCCTACGGCCCACATGGTGGAAGGAGAACCAGCCCCCACAAGTTGTTTTCTAACCTCCACACACTTGTCATAGGTGTGCATAACCAACCACCTTCCCCCATCACATGCACGGGGGTGGGGGGTGGAGAGGGAGAGAGTAAATAAACTAAATATATAATTTTTTTAAAAAATTAAGCAATAAATAACACTTATCTTGGAGCTTTAGGACTTGAAGACACCTTGGAATGGTTAGTAATCTGAATCACTAAAACAAAACTGTGAGCTGTTATAAGCATAAATAATAAGTATTTTTTAAAAATGAACTCAATTTGCTACCTAATCTTACTATTAATTAATGCCATATTTAAGGTCTTAGGAAGAAGACAGTTTTGTTTGAAGATATTGAACTGAAAGACATTTTATTCCTTTTCCTATTTCTTTCCCAAATAGTTTGCCTTTAGAATCAAAAGTATGTACCACACAGGAAATGACGAAACACGCTCGTCAGATAAACACCATCCCATCTTCACTTCACTGCCCACAGGTGACTCTGTGGCTGGAGAGATGCTCTGCAGTTAAGGGCACTGACTGTTCTTCCAGCGCCCACATGGTGACTACAAACGTCTCTAACTCCGGCTGCAGGGATCTGTCACACTCTCTTGACCTCCCTGGGCACCAGGCACAGGAAACCACATGGTGCACAGACATACATGGAGACAAACACCCATACACATAAAATAATAATGTTTAAAGAATGTAAATTCTAGAATAGAGGATCCGTATCGTTTTAGTTTACTTAATCTCTCTGGCTTAACTGCTTTATAAATAAAGATAATAGTAATAACTATTATATAGTTATGAAAAAAGATAAAACTACATTAAACCCAGCATCTAAGAAATGGAAGGCGGTTAATAAATGATACACATTATTGTTATTACTAACATCTGAGTTGTGCTGCTTTATCAGTTATTTCAGGGCAAACCACGAGCTGTGGTTATTACCATGAAGTCTTCCTGTAACTCCTGTTTCCTTATCATAGTAATACTCTAGTCTACAAAGGAGATGGATTTTGTGGTATGGACCTGAGTAGGCAAAAGAGCCAAACGTTCAAGATTCAAGAATTATAGAAAGAAAGGAAATATAATTATGTTAAAGTAGCATTTGGCCAAGGATAACATTACCATGTACAGATTATCAACTTCAGTTAACAGAACCAGAGCTCAGTCAGCTTTAGAATAAAAGATAATAGGGATGTATTAGTCATCTGTGTTACTGCACTTCTAAACTTGAATTATGAAAATATTCAAAGAAACTTACTAAAGAAACTTGAAAGAAATCCCAACATATTCTTATTAGGAAAACAATAGTAC
Source organism: Myodes glareolus (assembly GCF_982192425.1). NCBI lineage: Eukaryota > Metazoa > Chordata > Mammalia > Rodentia > Cricetidae > Myodes > Myodes glareolus. Next base: position 9,503,719 of record NC_142026.1, read on the forward strand.
TTTCCATAAAGATATGAAGCTGTCGGCAGCTGGTGAAATGCTCAGGGAGTAAACAGCTTCCTACGCAAGCACGAGGACCCGACTTTGGATTCCCAGCACCCACAAAACAGCCAAGTGTGCTAGTTTGTCCCTGGAATCCATCTGCACATAGTGGGTGCACAGCCAGGTAGACTGCGGGGTTCACTGCCAGCCACTCTAGCCAGAACAGTGTCAGGTTCTGGAAGAAACCTTGTCTCAAAAAACAAGCTGAACGCTGTGGAGGAAAATACTGAGTCAACCTCTGGCCTCCATACAAGTCTACACAAGTGTGCTCACCTACACATTCGTGCACGTGCTTTCCACACACAGCATACACACAACCCCCCACACAAGTAGTATTGAGACCAGTGGTTCTCTGCTTTGCTCACGCTGCTACCCTTCAATAGAGTTGTAGTGACCCCCAACCATAAAATATTACTTCATAGCTGTAATTTTACTACTCTGATGAATCGAAATGTAAGTATCTGGTATGTAGGATATCTGATATTTGATCACTGTGAAAGGGTCATTCGACCCACAGGTTGAGAACCACTGACTGGAGATTACTACTGCCACCTACTGAAAATCTAGTGAACTACTCGTGTTTTGTGAGAAGGTAACAACACTTGCTTTGAAAAACAGGCATATTTATCTTTTGTTATGAAAATGAAATATAGTTATGTATTACTTAATAAGGTGAATCATTTGAGTAATAAGCCATTAACCAACTTCGCCATCGTGTGAGCCTAAATGGTACAGGTCAGATGTTTGGCGGAGCATCTTGACAGGCAAGAGACATGGTGAACAACAGTGTCTGAGGATTCCGCTGGCATAACATTATTTCAAGGTAAACGTCATTTAATAAAAGAAGTAATGCAGCCTGAGACAGTGACAATAAGTATAGCATAATACATGAGCAATAAAATTTATTTTTATTTTTTTTTAAATATTTATTTATTTTATTATGTATACAATATTCTGTCTGTGTGTATGCCTGCAGGCCAGAAGAGGGCACCAGACCCCATTACAGATGGTTGTGAGCCACCATGTGGTTGCTGGGAATTGAACTCAGGATCTTTGGAAGAGCAGGCAATGCTCTTAACCTCTGAGCCATCACTCCAGCCCTAAAATTTATTATCAAATATTATATCCTGCCTAACTGAATGCACTGTGTCTGCATGACTGATTGGCTGCTTACACCAGCATCGCCACCATCACGTGGAGCTACCATGTTATGAGTGGCCCATCGCCAGGTCTTTTGTTCAGTCCATCAATCATGACTGCATTGTTATACATACATTGTTATAGTACATGACTATATTTTAAATTATATGCATTTATTTCTTATATGTATGTATGTATGTATATATGTGTGTGGGCACAAACATACCACAGTGCCTGAGTTGAGGTCACAGTTTTCAGGAGTCAGTTCTGTCCTTCTACCACATCGGTTCTGGAACTCGAACTCAGGTCACCAGACTTTGGTGGCAGGTACATTTACCCACTGAGCCACACCAGCCCCCATGACTGCATTTTAAAGGAATCCTTTTCTTTTATGGAACAAGAGTACAGATCTACTTCCTTTATGGTTAAATGTCTAATAATATGCTTTGTGGATTATTCAGGAAATATGGGTAGCATATTTTAGAGATTTATTTATCGTATCTGTGTGTGTCTATGTATGTGTGTATGCGTGCACATGCCCATGGAACACAATATTCCAAGTACTTTATATGCACTGCCCCATCAAATCCTTACAGTAATCACATAAGGTAAGTACTAATATTATTCATAAATAGAAAAATATTTCTACTTTTGAATAAACACAATCTTATAAACTTCAGAAATTTTTCATAGTAAGATTTACCATTTTGCATATTAGATGAATTTCTAAAGTTTATAAACAGGAAAATATTTCTTCCAGAACATAATTGCCTTGACTGTAGAGATTTCGGGAGCCATGTGAGGACGTAAGCACACTTGGCCACAGTGCTCCAAAGGTTGTTCCTGTAATGCTATGCAGATGTCCCATTTCTAACTCTCCTTTGCAAAGCCGCTCCAGCAGACTCATGTGAAAGAGTTAATGTGAACCCTCAGCCGCCGGTGAGAAGTTCCTCCAGCATGGTGGCTGTATGGTTCACAGGAAAGCAGGGAGACCACACTTCCATGTCTCCCTCCCCGGTCTCCCTGCTGGCCTCTGCGACAAGCCTCTCCTGACCTGCCTTTTCTCTTCTCCTTTCCTTCTCTGCTTCTTGCGTGATCTTCCTTTTCTACGTCACCATCAAATCTCAGTTTTCTTTGGGATCTGCCGTTGGCCCTCCTCTTATCTCAGCGTTCCTACACTCTCCTCTAGGCAGCTTGTCTACTGTCATGTTTCTAAAGTACCCTGCATCAGAATTATTAGCACCCCACCCTGCCGCAGCTGTGATGACTGACCTGACGAACTCACCTGTATGTGTGCAACTGTTTTCCCAAAAGCTTTTCTCTGCTTAACATAGTTCCTGGTTTCTTCAAACATGAACTCACAGGCAGAAATTGCCAAATCTGCAATTAACAGCCTTTCCTGGAACCCAAAATTAAACAGTAAGCATTATTACATAAACGATTTTCATACCATTTTAATGAGTCCTATAAAAAATTGCCTTAACAAACTACTGAAGGTCATATTTTAACTTCCTTCTTAGCGCTAGGAAAGACTCCCCAGGTCTGTGGTGGCGGTGACACAGTTGAAACAAGGCCACGCTGCTCGGGTTTTATCCACACTGTCTCCACCACACACGGAGTTAGCTCCCACAGTGTCTCCACCACACACGGAGTTAGCTCCACAGCTGACTTCCTTCTTGTCTACTACACACTAGTGCATGGATGCAGCTCTGCTCCACAACATCTTCATGTCCACAGGGCAAATTCTTCCAATCAGTGCAAAAATAGCTTTAGTCGCTGAATTCCACCACGCTGGGGGTTTCTGTGCTCTACTTTACTACTGGAGCCATTGGCTTCTGCCAATTTCATGTTTAGCTGGAGCCATAGCCACCATCGGGTGAACACACTCACACCAGTAAGTGTAAGCGCCAACAATTAGGCAACTACGACCCCAAAGCACAAACTGAGATGTGACGGATCTTTCTGTTTAACACTTTCTCCCCTTTGAGTCACAGTAATTTACAGAAGTTCTTCACTTAAGAAAAAGCCAGAATCATTGCAAGGAAGAATGACAGAAATAAAATACCTATTTTCTTTACTTTGGTTACATTTTGGTTGGATCCTGCCGAGATCCGTTACCTCCTTATCTGACCTGTAACAGTGGTCTTTCTTTATGTGCAGTGTGATACTCAGATGCCTGCTGTGGCACACAACCTTAATGCATGGATCTGTACGGCTCTTTATTTCTGTGCAGTATCTAACCGGCAGTCTCTAACCAGAAGATGGCCATGTTAGGCATTTAATACCTGTGGGAGCTCTTGCATGAGGTAGTAGAAGCCTTTATTCTCTTCCCCAAGTAGGGCGCTAGCTGGCAATCGGACATCTTCAAAGAATAGTTCTGCCGTATCCTAAGAAACATGGGTCAAGCAGAGAATGCGGGCATTGGTTTCGCAGTAACCCAGTAACAACCACAACTTCCACAGAAGATGAAACAAAGAAAAACTGAAATGAACATGGAGATGGAGCCATAAGCGAGGGTATTTTATCTAATTCCATCTCATCCCACCGTGTGTGGAGCCATAAGCGAGGGTATTTTATCTAATTCCATCTCATCCCACCATGTGTGGCTTCCTCACTGCAATACAACCGTCATTCAGGCTTTGACACTGTCCAGTTTTCTAGGTCCTGGGAAGTGAGAAATTCTACCACACATTAAGCATGCTTTCTGGTAATATATACCAAAATACTCTTATTACTGCATAACTTTCTAAATTTCCCAGACGGTTATTACAATTACAAAAGCTAACGTTCCCATTTCTTAAGCAGATACTCAAAACTCCCCGACTCCTTCCCATTGCTGAGCACAACTGAGGCAGGGGCATCCCAGAAATCGCCTCTGCTGTTTCTGAGAAGGCACCCTGGCAATCAGCACAGGAAGATGCCGGAAGGACGCTCCATATCTGCTTTCTGACTGAGAGTGAACAATGAACTGCCAGATCTGATCCACACCATCACCTACCTGAGCTTTCATTCCCATCTTGTGCAGCTTCCGGCCCTTGATAAATCCTTTCATTCCATTCTCCACCAGGAAGAGGCTAATGCCATGGGCAGGCGATCGAGCTTCACGATTGGTTATGGCGACTACAATCACAAGGTCACTTAACCAGCCATTAGTGATGAACACCTGCAAAAACCCAAATGCACTGTGATGCCCTGTAATATTCTGGTCCCCGAGCAAGCCAGTCCTGGTGGGGTGGGGCACAGGCAGGAGGACTAGCACAGGCAGGAGCGGCTACCCCATCTGCACACACAGAATGGCCTGTTCACAACGAAGGGTAGCAAACAGCCAGGGGTCACCATGCAATACGAAGCGTACACATTTCTCCACTACTCATGTGATGAATGACAGGAAACCAATAGATTATGGCTCTAGAATAAAACCAAACTTCCCATTCACTTGGTAAACTGAATTTTAGAGGACAGTCACAGAGAGGAAAAGAGAACTGGCTTTTAAAAAGTAATTTAAATATACTCTTTAAGAGGATGGGTTTTTGAAAAGACAGTTTGGGGTAGTGTTTTGTTTTTAATAAAGATTGACTACTTTCAAAATGGTCTAAATGAGGAAAGCATTATAGTTAACAGACACCTCCGTTTGCACCTTGCCTGGCTTAGTCACCTACTGAAACTCCATAGCTGTCTATTATTCATTTCTATGAGACAGGATCTCACTAGGTAGCTGGCTTCAACTTGTGCAGTACAAGCTGGCCTACAATTTAAGATCTTTCTGCTTCAGCCTCCAGAGTGCAGGGAATAAAGGGAAGCTAGGTGTGTACCTTCAAGCCCAGTTAAGCCACATTCCTTGATATGATCTTGACCTGCACGCCTACCTGGATTCCATAAAATGACTCATGACCACGGCTCATCCTTCCCATCCCATACTCCTACCCAATAATGATTATTAACTTACCCTCCACAGCAGCGGATGCTTTGATCAACTACACTATCATCTGCTTCACGTTCAGATGGGCATGATTCACGCTGGTTCGCTTTACCCGTTTGAGTCTGCTTACTTCCTTTTCTCCTGCTGACATTACCTTATTTTCCCAGCCCTCACCAGTTCTTCCACAAGGTTCTATAACAGCTCTCACTAAAACGCTATCACCCATCAGGTTCTCAGAGGGGCCGTTCAAAGGCAGCCTGATTCACCATGTCCACACTCCAGCATCCTTGGACAGCTAGGTTTCCAGGCGCATTCTAAACCCTTAGGGGCAGGCACATTAAACTCTCCCAAACAGAGGGCGGTTTCCATCTCCTACCTCTTCTCTCGTCCTAGCGGTCTCCATTTTCTGTCCCCGCCCCAGCTCTCCTGAACACCTTCTAAGGCCTTCCAGACCCGAGCCCTTGAAAACTGCACTTCCTCCCCTCGGAGGCCTTCCTAACTCTGACAGAGTGAGCCCTACTCATCTAGGTCGGACTAAGGTCACATCACCTAGAATTCTTCTCAGGCCTCCACATCGAGTTAGGCACTCCTAATGTGCCACCACCTTTTCACCACGCCAGGCTTATGAGATGTTCTGGTTTCTACAGCATCAAAACCAGGGCTTTGAACATAGTAGGCACTCTCTCTCCATATCCACAACGCCTAGGACACTGCTTCTTCAAGTATATTTGAATAATTTCAGTGATTCACAACAGTCTATAAGAGGAAATTATCTAGGATACAAGACACACTGTCTTCAATTTTTGGAGAATCCACATGACCACAGAAAAAGAGTGAGAAATTCTCCACATTTTTCCAAAGTTATTCTGTACCGCAGCTGTTTTCCTGTCCAGGAAGTACTCACATCAGAAAACAAACTGTTATTAGACACTAACAACATAAGTTAGAAAATCAGATTTTAAGGAACCTGACAGTACCACAATATTATTTGATTTTATAAAGATAAAAGCATTAACTTAAAGCATATAGAAAAAAATTTAAAAACAAACACAGCACAGCTGCATATGTTTGGGCAGATAACACAGGAGGATCATGAGTTCAAAGCCTCCCGGGCTGTCTAGCAACACCCTGCCTTAAAAACACAAACAGCCCAAACAATAACAATGTCCCCCATCTCCCACCACCAGGAGAGTGATAAAATCTAGCAATATTCTAGAAAAACCCTGGGTGCAAACACTTGCACAAAAAAAAAAAGGCAACCAAACAAGAAAATTCATCCACAAACAGGCCTTGTATTAAAAACAAACATCTTTCCTTGACGTTGAGTCAACTGGAGCATTTCTCCTCAGGCATATATTTGCTCTTGAGCCAGTTGTACCTGCTTGAGGAGTTCTCAAAGTCTATCAGTAAGTTGATTCTCAGAAGAACCGGAGGATTCTTGAAATCCTATCGCCTACATGTTTATCTCTTAAGATCTCTTTGAAACTTTCTGATATTCACTTGAAACCTTTTCTTTCAATCTTTCTTTTTTCCATTTTATGTTCGGGTAGTTTTCCCTGCATGTATGTCTGTGCACACGCATGCTGTACACACAGGAGCCAGAAGAGAGGAGCAGATTCTCTGGAAGTGGATTTACACCATGTGGGTGCTGGTAATGAAACCTAGGCCCTCCAGAAGAGGGACCAGGACTCTTAACTGTTGAGCCATCTCTCCAGCTCGCTCTTAATCTGTTTTTATAAAATTTATTTACTATTTATTTGTTTACATATGTGTGAGGTTTCTCCTCCATCACTCTCCACCTTGTTCTTTTAAGACAGGGTCTCTCCTTAAACCTGGGGCTTGCATTTTTCACCTATGCTGGTAGCCAGCAAGTCTCAGTGAGCCTCCTGTCTCTGTCCCCTTCAGCGCTGGGGTTAAAGGTGTGCACGACGAAACCACACCCACCTTCACCCAGTCTTTCATCAGCATAAAGTTCATTGTTTGTCCCACTCTGGGGCAACAAAACCTTTTTCTTCATTACTGTTGCCACCACCTCCTCCTTCTCCTTCCTTCTCCGTCTCTTTTTTGGCTTGTCAAGAGTTATTTGGAAGCTAAAAGAACCTTCACAGTGTTGGTAGAAGGTCAAGCAACAAGGAACATAGAAGAGGCTAGCTATAGATTCTGCCATATAAAAACTGTAAATGTCTTACTACTCTGAAAACTCCAACAATTCCCGTAGTGATCTACGGGACCACTTGATCAAACAAGTCCTTAGAGTGATCATCTCATCAGGTATGTGCAGACTAGAGAAAGAGAAGCCCTTCTCTACACACCTTGCTTCCATTGAGAATCCAATCACTCCCAGATTTTTTGGCATTTGTTCTTACTCCTTGTAAGTCACTACAATGAAAAACAAAGAACAATCAATTGGTAATAATCAAATTATGTTAAAACTACTGCGTAAAGTCTCATATAAAATAAAAATCCTAATATTAGAAATGGTCACAGAATTGCACTAAAAATACATCTGACACACTTTAAAGATCTTACATGAATGAATATATGAAGATTTAATGAACTAACCAGACTCCATATGACTCATAGAAGTCCAACTATATTTAAGAACTCCAAAGTAGACAATGGTGACATGCTAATAAGGGTTGCTAACTCCCTAAACTATGAGTCAACGTGTACTTACCTGCCTTTATTTGGTTCTTATTACTATCTTTCATCAAAAACATAGGCATTTAAAGGACAGGGGCTAGAGAGATGGCTCTGAGGTTAAGAGCACTTGCTGCTCTTCCAAAGGATCTGGGTCTAGTTCCCCAGAACCCATATGGTAGCTCATGCCCATGCGTAAGCTCAGTTCCAACACCTTCCTCTTACCTCCATGGACACCTGTCATACACGTGGTACACATACATACATGTAGGCAAAAACAATCATATATATAAAATAAATCTTAAAAAGTTAAACATTTTTCAACTGCCTTCCTCCTAACAAACCAACTCTAAAAGGAGTGCATCTTTCTAAATATCAGCAGTGAAGAGCACTGGTGGCTCTTTCAGAGGACCCAGACGGTTCCCAGAATCGGCAGTAGTTGGTTCAGAACCACCTGTAACCCCAGCTTCTAGGGAACCCGATAACTTCTTCTGACCTTCTGGGAACCTAAATTCACACATACACATCCATCCACACTCATATAAGTACACATAACTTAAAAATATAAAAGAACATTATTCAAAGAAGAAATATATCCATTTACTTTTGGTCTTTTGACGCAAGATTTGCTATATTGTTAGGATGTCCTAGAACTCACTATGTAGCCCAGCCTGTCCTCCAACTAAGAATCCTCCTGCTTCAGCCTCCACAAGCACTGGGATTCCAAGTGGCTACCATGAGGCCTGGCCTTCAAAAATAATTTATCTCCTGAATGAACATTCTTAAAATACACCCTTTTAATATTTTCCAATGTATATAAACACATATGTACTATATGTATTTTTATAAAAATAAAACCATGGTTTTGATCTTTATAGCTAATATTTTTCTGTGAGATAATCTGTTTTTTGAGACAGGGCCTCTCTATTATGTAGCTCCAGCTGTCCTGGAACCTGCTTGTAAACCAGGCGGGCCTTGAACTCACAGAGAGATTCGCCTGTCTCTGGTTTAAAGGCATACACCACAACCAGCCTTGTAAGATAATTTTCATTTACATAGGGGCTTTTTTTTAATTACATGCTTTACTTAGTGTAGTATGTGTGCTTGTGTACATGCGAATGCATGTGTGTATAAGCATGCATGTGGAGGTCAGAGGCCAACTTTTAGGAGTCACTTCTCCTCCACCATGTGGGTCGGGAGAGGAGATCAAACGCAGGTTATCAGACGTGGTGGCAGGCATCCTTACCCACTGAGCCACCTCACCAGCCCAATCTTTAGTTTTTCACTTTCATTAATACTTTACAATTAATAGCACAGTGTATAATTAATCCATATTACATTATTGTATGTGATTCATGTATTTTTATACTCCATAGTCCTTAAAAAACACTTTCTACATCAGGATAAATAATACTACCCACCATTCCAAAAACACCAGGACACCTGCATTATACCATCTGGAAAAGCACCTGGCAGATGTGGCCAACTTAAGGATTTCTAAGGCAGAATGACTATCATGGATAAGATCTAAATGTTACAGATATCCTCAGGAGAGGGACAGCAACATGACCCTCGGTAATAAGTCAGTGAATGCTAGAAGCCACCAGGAAAAGACGGGAAAGGAGTGAGCTCTTTCTTTACCTTCAAGGGGCTGTATGGCCCAGCAAATACATTGATTTGGGTCCAGTATACCAAATGTGGATTTCTAGGCCTGAGAAATGTGAGTGAAACTCATTTAAAGGCTAAATCATGTTGACGTCCAATGTTACAATTTTTTAAATTTTTTTATGGTTTATTTAACTTTATTTTATGTGCATTGGTGTGAAGATGTCAGATCCCCTGCTACTCGATCTTTAGACCAGTTGTGAGCTGCCATGTGGGTACTGGGAATTGAACCCGGGTCCTCTGGAAAAGCAGTCAGTGCTCTTAACCACTGAGCCATCTCTCCAGCCCTCAATGTTATAATTTTCACCATTAGGATCGGTTCCTAAATCTGTACATGGATTGTTCAAACAGAGCCTGGAGAGATGGCTCCTCTAGCCCAGCACCCACACCTGGCAGTTCACCTCAGCCTCTCCAGCTTCCATGGGCACCCACACAGACGTCACCCACACACAGACGTCACCCACACACAGACATCACACACACAGACATCACACACACAGACAGACATCACACACACTGACAGACATCACAAACACTGACAGACATCACCCACACACAGACAGACATCACACACACAGACAGACATCACCCACACAGACAGACATCACACACACAGACATCACCCACACACAGACATCACACACACAGACATCACCCACACACAGACATCACCCACACACAGACATCACCCACACACACATCACACAGACAGACATCACCCACACACAGATATCACCCACACAGACATCACACACACAGAGACATCACACACAGAGACATCACCCACACAGAGACATCTCACACACAGACGTCACACACACAGACATCACACAGACACGAACACATAAAAGAATAACAAAGCCTGCTTCTTCCATGCAGGGACATAAACAGGTGAAAGGTAATGAAACAGGTTCGTGGCTGCCCTTTAAACTTGCCATGGTACACATGACACAGAGAAAATGGTTTAACAGATACTTGAGCATCCTCAAGTATTCCTCAGTTTTCCTGATTCTAACATTGAGACCAAGGAATTTCCATATTACAGACCTGGTGTCATAATATCTCAAATACAAAGCAATCATCAATTTGCGGTATATACTTCTTTTAAAAGAACATTCTCATTTTCTTTTTCCTCCTAACCTGGGGGCCATAATAATTCTCTATCTTATATGAATTCCTATCGCCAAACAAGGATGTGAGAAATCAGTGTGAGAACACTGAAAACCACAGCATCGTGCAAATACAACCAAGTCGTCTGTGGGCACAGGAGAGGAAGGGCTGGTGAAGCAGAATGGTTCCAGCAACTGCAAACATTTTACAAAATTATTTCTATCTTTATCACTGTGTGTGTGTGTGTGTGTGTGTGTGTGTGTGTGTAAGTGTGCCAAGGCACACACACTTGTGGAGCTCATCTTCTCCTCCCATCTTATGCACATTCCACTCAGGTTGCCAGGCTTTGCAACACAAGCATCTTTACGTGCTGAGTCACCTCACGGGTCCAGCAAGGGCAACCTTTCTACGAGGCCAAACCTAACCCATCTCTGACATATGGCAAAACAAACTGTGTCCCAGCTCCTCTATTCTTTCCCTCTCATACATGTGTCCTTGTTTCTCAACATTTTGACATTCTTCTTGTTCAAAATTTTTTTGGTTTAGGGCACTCTTCTTTTTCAGATGCACAGCCTCCACAGCCTGTGTCCAAGAATTTCAAACAGGCATCTTTAACATCCCACTCAACACATCCAACTTAAAAAAAAAATACATCTGCTAAAGACTCACCTCATTCATTACTACTGTTTTCATTACACCACAATTACATCTTAAACATAGAAGATATTACAACTGTTTTGCCACTATTTGCATATAAAAATGCTTGTTTTCTGACTGTAGTTTCACACTGTGAATATGCTGTGTTCATTTTCATCTGATATATAGCTCAGAATTGCCTAAAAACTGCAACCATCACCTAGTACACATAGGGACTTGGGGAATTGGTCCCAGGACCCCTATTCCCAGATACCAAAACCTACAGATAGCTGCACAGAATCTATATACATATGCATGTGTACTTTAAATTTTAATTTCCAGATTATTTATAGAACCCAGGCCAATGTAAATATTGTGTAAATACTTGCTATGCGTTCTAGTGACTAATGACAAGAAAAATGTTTACACATTCAGTACAGATGAAAATATTTTCAATCTGAGATAGAATAAATCCATGAATGCAGGACCCATATTTATGGAGCGCTGTGGAGTACACCTAGCAAATATTTTCTGTTAGGATACTGTTTCTGGTAATTTAAAACCAGCTAAATGCTGACTTACCTTCCAGCACCAGGCTCTGTCATTGCTATGGCGCCGATGCACTTGCCTGCTGTCATCTCGGGGATGAAGCGTTCAATTTGTTCTTTTGTGCCATAATTTGCAATATAGGGCATGACAATATCTGAGTGGAGACTGAACCCAGGGCCTGTGCAGTTTGAGTATGCTCTTAGAACAAAAGAGAAGAAAGTGGAACCATGAAATAGCTACTTGGTTAAGTTTCTCTAATTTTCAAGTTTACCGCCTAACATAACAAAGGTCTCACTGTGCTGGGTGGTTGCAGCTGCCTTCTCACAAGACCACCACTTCCCAAGTGCCACCTCTGCTTTCACTACCTTTAAATTGTGGCTCTAATGTGGTGATGGCGCTTTAGGAGCCGCTGCCCCACAGGCACTCATCTGATGAACTAAGAGATTAAACACTGACCGCCTACAAGTCTATTATCCAGCACTGCAACTGTCGTAGTATGGGGAACAGCCTGGGGATGCGTTCTAATGTAACTGCAGTCAATTTATGAACTTTCTCTACTGTTTTCCTTGCAAATTTTATGATTAAGCCCCATGGCTGAAGGACAGCTTACAAAACAAGACCTCACTTTAAATGTCTCCATACTTACTGCTCCTCCCAAGTAATCGCTGTTGAGTACAAGTCTCCACCAATCCCGCCATGTTTCTCTGCAATGTTGACGCCCAGCAAGCCTTGCTTGCCAGCTTTCTCCCACACCTCTCTACTCACTTCTCCAGCTTTCTCCCATCTGCAAAAACAAACTTAACGTCAAACAAACTTCCTGAAAATTATGGAAATGGCCACACTAGGCACTTGAGGTTTGTGTAGGAAGATGTCCTTAATTTAAAGTAACAGATGACATGGCCACAGGCCTTTCAATGGCTCTTGTGTCATTCTCCTTTTTGTCTTCCTTATCATTGCCACCTTGTGCCCCATCTTGATCTACTGACTAGACCTATAATGTATACCTACTGCTCTCATGGGTACTTGACGCTCTAGGGTACAAGCTTAGGTTTTAACACATAGCCATGAGATCTCCCTAACAGAACTTGAAAAGATTGATTTCCACATATTTCCTTAAAATACTGAATTTAAACTGGGCATGGTGGTGCTCACTTTTGATCCCAGCACTGGGAAGAAGAGGCAGACGGATTTCTATGAATTTGAGGTCAGCCTGATCTACACAGAAAGTTCCAGGTCAGCCAGAGCTACATAGACATGTCTCAAAAGAAAAAAATATCATAAAAGCTGTTCTTAACTAATATTTAAAATCCATTTGTGATATAGTAAAATTAGTGAATTTTGAAACACAACAAAGTTCTATTTTAATACAAATGAAATCTTGTTCAATGATAAAATGATTAATCAAGAGATACTGGTACAGGAAGCTAAAGAGATGCTTAGTGGTTAAGAGCAGAGGGCCTGGGTTCCATCCCTAGAACCCACACAGCTGTTCATAATTATCCTTAACTACAGGACCAAGGTGCACAGGATATACAGAAATGCATTCGAGCACAATGCTCATACACATAAATCTATAGGACTTTTTAAAAACAAAATCAGTGATAAAAATACTTAGAGGTGACCAATGGCCTACCAAGGGGAACTATGCTGCCCTTTCAACATTTACATACTTTAATTCATTCATAACAGAAAAAGAAAGATTATAAATGGACTAAGGATTTGACAATTGGACATAGGTTTTGACTTTTTTCACTTGTTTTTAAATGTTTTTCTTGGGTTTCTTTGTAAATCCACAAACTTTCTCACTCTTGACTGTCACACTTTACAAGGCCAAATGTGATGGCACAAGTCTACAGCCCCACACACTCTGGCACCTGAGAAGAAAAGATCTGTGCCCAAGAATTCAAGATCAGTCGGGTATATAGGGTGATATATGAGGACTCAAAAAATAAAATTAATAGTAGTAGCGGTAATAATAAAATATTTACCAAACCTAGGTATCTATGATCTCAGCAGTATTACGGTAAGCAAAAGTGAGCAGGCAGAGAGAGCACGCTCTGCATCCCACGCATGGCATCCTAGGAAAGGGTCCTTTCCTGGTGACCTTAAAGTGGGGGAGCAGGGCACTTACTCTGTATGGTGAGGAACCACTTCTTCCTGGAAAAACTTCCTTACGCTTTCCCGGAAAATGTCGTGCTCCGTGGAAAAGATTCTTCTGATTCCAATATCAGTTAATTTTTTAGCAGAAGGGGCTTCCAGGCGTGCTTCTGCTCCAGAATGAGAACATCTTGAAGAAACACGCATTAGGAAAATTGAATCAACTTTTACTCTTGATATCCAAATGAATACCAGTGAGTAACATGGAACCCTGAGATATGCTTCTGGCAGAACCTCCTCACCTCCTGGACCCTGTCAACCCCCTCCCCCACCCTCCCACCACAATTGAAAAGAAAATAGCACTTTGTCCCAGTTCAACTGTCTCCATTCAGAAGTCTGCAATGTGGAGCATGCCTCGCTCTAACGGCAGATGTGAGCTGAGTGAGTACACTGTTTCCAAACAGCATATGGACTAAACCTAAAAGTCAAGCACCACAACTGAATAACAGTGGCAAACTTTCACGTCACATACAATTTTCAAAACAACAAGCAAACCCTCCCAAAGCAGCAGTGCATCCAGAATCACAATTCCAAACAGCAGGAGCATACGATGTGAACTGTCAATGTCACCGCCACAGTGCAGTATCAATCAAAATGCCCAACAGACTCTGTGTGGATTTGTATGGAATTCTTTAGGATCTTCAGCAGACACTTCCCTCTTCCCTCCATCCCTCTCCTTCTCCACTGAAGAAAAGGCCTTTTCTTCAGTTCCCTCAGTTCAGCTGTATTCAGGGTTTTGTCTTGTTTTTCCTGAGCTCCCATTAGGAGGACAGCCCTCCGCACATCTTCAAACTTCTTTAAAGAAAAATTACTGTATTTGAAAACAAATATATGGGTTTTAAGAACGGGGTTAGTCCATTAATCCTGGTGGTGACCTTGCCCTTCACTGTGACGTGAATTACGATTCCCATGCCTGACAGTGTGTTCTGGGCCATGCATTCAGCATAGTTTGGGAGCTGGTTTCAGCAGGTATGCTGGATCCTACTTGGACTCTTAGAGAGAGGCTCACATCCCATACATTTGTTCAAAGCAGTTGCTATCGGATACAGAGCTCCAGAGAGCAACGAAGGTCTTAAAGATCTTCTAGTCTTAGTTTAGTAAAGGTCAAACCATGTTTCACACAAGAGATTGGCCACCATGCTTATGAGGGTCTAAGGATTGATCCTCTCTCAAAACATACAGGTGATGGCAATATGGTGGCCAACCTGGCCAGTCATCAATGGAAGCGATGTTCTGGAAGCCTGTGGCTATCACATGAGCCTGGATGCCAAGGCAGATGCATACAGTAATAGACATGAAGTTCTTCCCTTTTAAGGCTGCAATGAGACCTCAGTGCTCACTAGCTGCCCTCAACCCTGGCACCCAACATGGGGCTGACCAAATCTATTTAAAGGCCTGAGAGAGCTTGGGAAGTTATTCTAGATAAAAAAGAATAGAGTTGAACACGGCTTCTTAATAGCAGCACTCTCCCAGGTGGGCTCTGCTTGCTAGAGGCAAGCACTCTCATTTAAGAGAGGCTTCCTGACTCAACTTTAGCTGTAAAACCTTGCAGCTCTTTTAAGAGTTCCTGCCATGAAACACTTAAATGGTGTGGATGAAAAGCTGACCACATGCTTTTTGGTTTTCAGCCGTAGCAGGAAAAGAGCCACGCCATTTTAAAATGCCAGCTTTCTGGGCCATCCTGCCAATGCAAACTCTGACTCTTTCAGGCAGGAGGTCTGGCTACAGAGCATTTGAGTGTGATTTGTGAGCAGACTGTTGCAGCTTGCTTGCTGGCAGGGACTTTGCAATACCATAGAGTTGTGGCAATAAACATGGCGACAGCTGGTAGCTCCGCCATGAGGATGGAATCTTAGAAAGCTAAGGAATGGGGTGGATCCATCCGTCAAAGTCACAGCTTTAATCCTACCCATATTGCTTAACAAATTAAAGACTCATGTAGTCAGAAAAAGAGAGAGATAAAAGAAAAAAAGAGAGTAATAAGGTGTGGTGGTACATGCCTTTAATCACAACACTTGGGAGGGAGAAGCAGACAGACCTCTGTGAGTTCAAGGTGTGTGATGGCACACACCTTTAATCCCAGCATTTGGGAGGCAGAGGCAGGTGGATCTCTGTGAGTTCCAGGACAGCCAAAGATACACAGAGAAACCCTGTCTCAAAAAGCCAAAAATTAAAAATTAAATAGAGGTTAAAATAAAGCCATGTACAGATGAAAAATACACAGAGAGTCTGGATACTGTATGTTATTATGCTCTCTTTGAAATGTTTGAATGCTGAGGAAGGAGCAACAGCTGCTAAAAGATATTTGTTTATAAATGCTGCTGAATTAATCCAAGATAGGTATTTTGAAAATACCTTGACTTCAAAATTGAAGTCAAAGGGTATGTTACTTTGGAGAAGAGATTTTGCTATTGTTTCCACTGGAAATGAGAAGCTGTGGATTCATTCTGAGTTAAGAAAAATCAAGTTTGATCGAGGAATACCACCTAAGAAATCTCCGGTAGGAACAGATGGCCCAGATGTCTGAATTCTACATCCAGAACAGATTCAAGACTGCTGCCTGAGATGATCAAGCCTTACAGGATACTCAAGTCAGGACTTGATCATAATTCTAAATTTTCTTTAGGTCCCCATAAGATTATCAGTGCCTCCAACCAGCAGGAAGTAGCCTGGAAAACTACATCCGCATTCCCAAAAAATGGACTATGGCATTTTCCTTTGTTTAGAATGTTGGTTACAAGTCGTTATGGCTAATGGTCAGGAGAAAAGCTAAACAAAGGATATTAGATTCAGAGTTCTTGTTTTGTTTTTTTTTTTTTAAAGAGGTGGAAGTGGTGTGGGACAATGGTCTGTATTCTGTCAATTATATTTTAAATAAACATTGATTGGCAAGTAGCCAGGCAGGAAGTATAGATGTAACAACCAGACAGGAAGTAGAGGCAGGTCAATGAGAACAGGAGAATTCTGGGAAGAAGGAAGCCCATTCCTCTGTAGTCCTGATCCAGCCATAGAAGAAGCAAGATGTGACTGCCTTGCTGAATGAGGTACCGGTCTCGTGGCTAACATAGACAAGAATAATGGGCTAATATAAGTTATAAGAGTTAATAAGAAGCCTGAGCTAGTGGGCCAATCAATTTATCATTAATGTAGACCTCTGAGTGATTTCTTTGGGATTTAATGACTGTGAGATCCAGGCAGGACAGAAAACCTCAGTCAATACAACCCCATTGCTGCTGCTTTCTTGGTTTTCACCAATTTGTATAAATGCTGAGTCTCTCAAAAAGTTAATACATATTAAAATGTGGAGATAACTTTTTTCTGCTGGGTGTTCAGTTCTAACTTAGGTTTGCCTCTTTCTTGGGTGGACCCATTTTTTCATTAGTCTTTTTCTAGAAAAGATCCATTTCTTAATTACACAAAGTAGAGTTGATGATTTAAATTACTTAGGAACTTTTGATAAAACATTAATACTTGTTTCTGAAACAAGTTAATACCCAAACCAGACAAAGATCTAACAGAAAAGTTAAAGACCAAGCTCTGGAAGAGCACAGACCCCCCCCCCACCACCCATGGTAAAAGTCATAAAAAAAGTCATAGGGAAAAAAGAGCATACCTCAGCGGGATGAAGGCTATATGTGACAGCCTGTAATCAGTATCATGCTAAATATAGAAAAAAAAAATCAACCATTCCTGTTAAAATAGAAACAAGACAGAGTGATTCTCTCTACTATTTAATACAGTGTTTGAAAACTTAGCTAAGCAATAAGACAAGGAAACAAAATAAATAGGATGTAAATAGAAAAAAAGTCCAAGTATCTCTGTTGCAACCTTAAAAACTACCAAAAAATGCATAAACCCTCTCAGAGCTAATAAACACCTTCAGCAAAGTAGCAAGATACAAAATTAACACACAAAATTCAGTGGTTTCCTATATGCCATTAACAAACATATAGAAAAAAAATACAGGGACACAAGTCCATTCACAGTACACATACACACGCATGCGCGCGCGCGTGTGTGCGTGCACACACACACACACACACACACACACACGAGCAATAAACTTAACAAAGGAAATAAAAGACTTCTACAGTGAAAGCCTTAGGACACTGAGAAATGAAACCTGGGATGACAGAACACGGAAAGGCGATCTATATCCACAGCTCAGAAGAATTAATATTATGAAAATGCCTACTCTATCAAAAGCAATCTGCAAATTCAATGCAACCCCAACAAAAAAAATTCCTGGGTTATTTTTCAAAGAAATGGAAAAAATGCTAAAATTTATTTTATATATTATATATGGAGGAAATAATATATGGAGGCACAAAACAGCAAGGATAATCAAAGCAATCCTGAGCAAAAGAAACTGCTGGAGGCACCATCACACCGACCGCAAGTTACACGGCAGAGCCATTATGATAGAAACAGCATAGTAATATGGCAGCAGAACAAACAAGAGAACATGGGGCACAAACACGCATGCAGGCAACTCCAATTCCCTGATCTCTGGTAGCGATGCCAACAAGTATACATTGAGGAAAAGGCAGCATCTTCAGAAGATGGTGCTGGGGAACCATCTAAAACTAGATTCTCATCTCTGACCAGGCTCAAAGCTGAACTCCTAATGGATCAAGTGCCTCAATTTAAGGTCGATATCTCAAAGCTCTCAGAGGAAAAAGGGGGTATTCTTCGACACACAGTTATGGTTCAGGGTTTTCTAAATAGGACTTTGGTAGCACAGAGCACAGGAATAAGATCAACCACCAACAAATGTGACCTCATCAAACTAAGACGCCGTTCAACAACTAAGACGCTGTTCAACAAAGAAAACTGTCAATCAACTGGAGGCAGCCGCCCACAGAACAGAGAAAATCTTTGCCAACTCTACATCTTACAGAGGCTTAGTGTCTCGGAGATACAAAATAAATCAAACAACCCAATTACAAAATGGATTATGAAACAATAGAAGGATGTCAAAAGAAGAAACACCTAAAAACTAAAGGCCTCACAAGGTGTTCAATGTCCTCAGCCATGAGGGAAATGCAGATTAAAAGCTATTTTAAAATTCTACCTTACCTCAAGTCATTAGGGCCATCAAGAAGACAAAATGGCAAGCTGGGCATGGTGGCGCACACCTTTAATCCCAGCACTCTGAAGGCAGAGGCTGGTAAATCTCTGTGAGTTTGAGGCCAGCCTGGTCTACAGAGTGAGTTCCAGGTCATCCTGGTCTACAGAGTGAGTACCAGAACAGCCAGGGCTACACAGGGAAACCCTGTCTTGAAAAAACAAACAGACACAACAACAACAAAAGAACACAAGGGAACAACTACCCCTGGCTGGGATGTGGGTAAGCCATTACACACTGCTAATGGTGGGAGAGTAAACTAGCCAAGCCACTTTGGAAACAGTGTAGAGGTGTCCTTAAAGAAAAGAAAGTAAGAGAGAAAGAGAGAAAACTAGAAACAGAACTACCATATGAGCCAGCCATACCACTCCTGCGCACATGCCCAGAGATGTGCATCCTATCACAGTTTCTTTTTGTTTTTTTTTCTTTTAATTTAGTTATTTTATATCCTAAACACTCCACAGTTTCTCCTTCGCCTCTCCTCTCATTCCCTCCCTCTACCTCCCATTCAGAAAGGGACAGGCTTTCCATGAGTATCATCAAAGCATGGCATCCCAAGTTGTGGGAGGACTAAGCACCTCCCTTGTATTCAGGCTGGTTAAAGCAATCCATTGTGAGGAAATGGTTCCCATAAACCAATCAAAGCCTTAGGGACAGTCCCTGCTCCCATTATTAGGAGTTCTAATTGTAGAGCAAGCTATACAACTGTCACATATACATAGAGGGCCTAGGTTAGTCCCATGTAGTAGGCTCCACGGTTGTTGGTTCAGACTCTGAGTTCCTATGAGCCAGGTTTTCTCGGGGTTTCCTTGACTCCTCTGACTTCTCCAATCCTTTCTCCCTCTCTTCAGCAAGATTTCCTGAGCTAGGGATAATGTTTCCCCATGGGTCTCTGCATTTGTTTCTATCATCACTGAATGAAGACTCCCTGACGATAACTGGGGTAGCCACCAATCCGATCACAGGAGATGGCAGATTCAGGTTACTGAATCCACTATTGCTAGGAGCCTTTGCTGGGGTCATCCTTATAGATTTGGGGGAGTTTCCCTTGCACCAGGTTTCTGCCTGGTCCCCAAATGCATCTCCTTTCCAGTCATTTCTCACCCACCTCCATCCATGCCCCAACCTGATCCCTCATGCTCCCATCCCCCTCGGCCCACCCAGGAGCTCTCTTCTATTTCCCCTGCCAGGGAGATCCATGCGTCCCCCTCTTGGGCCCTCATGACCTAGCCTCTCTGGGACTATGGATTGTAGCATGGTTATCCTTTATTTACAGTTAACATCCACTTATGAGTGAGTACATGCCACGTTTGTCTTTCTAGGTCTGGGTTACCTCACTCAGAATGATTGTTTCTAGTTCTATCCATTTGCCTTTAATCTTCTAGATATTGTTTTTAACAGTTGAGTAATGCTCCATTGTGTAAAGGTGTCACGTTTTGGAGACATCTAGGTTGTTTCCTGGTTCTGGGTATTATGAATAAAGCTGCTATGAACACAGTTGAGCAAGGGTTGTTGTGGTTTGATTGAGCATGCTTTAGGTATATGCCCAATAGTGGTATAGCTGGCTGAGGAGCTGGGTCTTGAGGAAGATTGATTCCCAGTTTTCTGAGAACCTGCCGTGCTGATTTCCAGAGTATCACAGAGATTCTTACACCCATTCATTGCTCCTGTACTCAAATCCAGAAAATGGAATACGCCTACAAGTCCAACAAGAGATGAGTGGATAATGAAAATATATATTACTCGCTTTTCTGTTGCTAAAATACCATCGCCATAGAAGAACGGGTTTATTTGGGCTTATAGTTCTAGAGGGAGGAAGGTCTTCCACCATCCTGGAAGAGAAAGCGCGACAGTAAACATGTGGCTGGGGTAGGAAGCTGAGACCTCACATTTGAATCACAGACATGAAGAGGAGAAACCAAACTGGAAATGTCCACACAGCAGGGCCTCACCTCCTCCTAAAGCTCACTAGACGCACCAAACTGGTGGCCAAATTTTCAAAAGACCAGAGAGAATGGGGCACAAGACTTGCAGGTGGCCACACAGATCACAACCATGTCATATTAACGAGACAAAAGTTCACTTTGTTTCTATTTGATAAACCTTGTTTTTTTTGTTTTTGTTTTTTTTGAGACAGGGTTTCTCTGTGTCATTCTCTGGCTGTTCTGCAACTAACTCTGTAGACCAAGCTGGCCTTGAATTCAGAGCTGCGCCTGCCTCTGCCTCCCTGAGGGCTGGGATTAAAGGCTTGCGTTGCCGTTGCCACCACCACCTGGCTAGATAAACATTTTAAAGTAAGCGTTCTTCCATACAGTTTTCCCATACATTTGTCTTCCCTCCACATAGAAACAATGCTAGGATCAGGATACTGTGCTTCTTAGATTTACGAGGGATTGTTTAACAATACAGAGACAGAACTTATGTGGAAGTTTGCCTGGATCTTAAACTATTACACGAAAATTTCTGAAATATTTCTAAACAGAGAGAAAGAAATGCACCAAGCATAAACTCTTTCCTGAGCTGAAGGGAAGGCGCAGTGGACAGAAACCAAAACATTTACTTGGCAGTTAAGTTTGTTGGAATATCTATTTTCAGTTTTGAGACACCTGTACTGAATAAATCAACAAACATCAAGTTAGTCTATTGTTTTCTCTGATTTTTAAGTCAGGGTCTCACCAAATAGCTCAAACCACGCTTCAAATTCCTACATCTCCCCGGCCTGTGTGCTATCTCTTTAAAGCCTCATTTACATAAAAACAAGGAGGAAGAAAGGAAATAAGCACACTCAGGCCCTGGGAGCTGGCTGTAAGTACTTGCTCTTTGCTTCACCTAGGCCTCATTCCATAAATGCAGAATCAGAAGGCTTTCAACAAGATCGTTCACCATAATGCTCGTAAAAGTTTTAAGAAACCTATGACGGTAAAACTGTAGCTCCTGACTATTTTCCAAGAGTCTCCTCCCCACAAGAGAATCAAAATAAGATCTTATGGGCGGTCTTTAATTTTAAGAGCGCGAAAAAGACCTGATCAAAAGGCAGAATATCGCCTTTTTCAGAGTATTCTTGAGACTAGAAAACCTTCCGTTCTTAAAGTCCTTCGAACTTTTTCGTCTTCCCCTCCCCCGTCCCCATGGGTAAGCATTACCACACTTTTATGGTACTTCACAACAATGTGCTAATTAGCTTATTTAAATGTCTTGCCTCCCTAATTAACAAGGCTTTGAGCTTCCAGTTTGCTTTATCCAATGAATGGATTTTAGGATAGGTAAAACTTTTGATCTTAACATAAACACCCTTAATAGTCCATAAAGCTCTTGCAAGCTGCCCATTAATCCCTCTACATTTAATCAGTTTAAGGATTTGCTAATAAATCCACAGCTAATTTATCAGATGGGGCCCACATCGAGACACTGGAGTCGGAATTATTAATGTTGCAGCCGTCTTCCGGCCCGCGACTCCGCACAGAGTCCCAAGTTCACGGTCAGGTTTGACAGTCGCCAGCCCGTTCCAACTGGGGCAAAGGCCTCGGCTACTCGGTGGCGGCGCGCCCGAACTGTGACCGCCTCTGCTTGGGGCAAAGCTGGGAAAGCCAATTCCCGGCCGGGACACCCGGTAGGACGCGGGGCGGGGCCCGGGCCCGGAGCGAGCATTCAGCCGGAGCTTTGCCTTTTGGGGTGCGGAGGTCCGTGGCGGGCAGTGGGATGGTGACACCCCGAGTTCGCGCCGCAACGGGCAGCTCCAGGTTCCGGAGGGAAGGCCCCGAGCGCGTCGCCCTGCCCCGGCTCGGCCGCTGCTCACCACACCCACAACCCCATCCCCCGAACGCCGCAACCCCGGCTGCCCGCACCCCAGGCTGCACCCGCACTCACCGGGCGGAGGGCGGCGCGCGAGGCGTGGAGCGGGCGCTCAGGACGCGCAGGGAGCGGAGCAGCAAGCGCGCAGCCATGGCGGGACACCGGGAGGAGGACTGGAGTCGGGCTCTGCAGCGCAGCGGACGCAGGCAGGACAGCCGGGCGGCAGGGCGACGGGGCGGGCCTCGGGGCCAGCCAACTGCGGCCGCAGGGCGGGGCCGCCAGCTCGGGCGGGGTCTGTGACGTCCCCGTCCCGCCCCGGGATTGAGCGAGGGAAGGCCCCCCCAGAGGGTCCTGACCGCTTTGTGGAGCACCCAAACACCCCCAAAGATCCGCACAGAAATGTGCAGGAAATCCATTTCCTAACACTGGAAGGCTCACTTCACATAGACAACTATATGAATACTCTCTGTAAAGAATTGTGCCGGCTTTTGTTTTATTTTGTTTTTTCCTTGCAAAATTTGTAGCTGCCATGAGGGGGAAATATATTTGATACGAAAAAAAAAACTTAACAGTTGGTTTAATTCTACAATAGTACTTGAACTCGTATAGGCGTATAGGGTCGTTTCTTTTTCTTTTCTTTCCTTTTTTAAAGTTCAACGAAATTTGTGGTAATTAAGTGTATGAATTTGACGTTTTGGCTTAGAGACTGCCTGAGAGGATTTGAACTCCAAGAATGTCCAGATTAGATTTCTAAGGAGGCAAAGTAAGGGGCCTTTCTAATTCAAGGAGAACAGTCACCGAATCTGAAATATTGAAATGAGAGAAAGATATTTTGGGTTAGAAACCAACGACTGACAGCTTTCTGAAAGGAAGACATACAGAAAAGTTTAAAAAGAAAGTTTAGTACTCCACAGAACCAACAATCTGGGAAGGCATGAAGTCTTGTTCGCTCTTTTAATTTTTAAAAATATTTTAGATTATAGTTATTATTTACTGTGTGTATGTAGATGTGGTGTATATACATCTTGGTGTGTGTGCATGTGTGTGTGTGTGCATGCACATGGAGTTGACAGTCTATGTCAGGCGTCTCCATCAGTAGCTCTCCAAGTTTCTCAGTAAACCCTGAGCTTATAGATTTGTCTGGCCTGTTTGGCCAGTGAGCTCCAGAGATCTACTTGTCTCCGATCCCCTAGGGCTTCGCTTTCCAAACTCAGAATAATCCAGCTAATGCATGGGTGAAGGGGCATAGGGGATTCAAACTCAGCTCTTCACTCTACCCATAAGAACCCCACCCCCAGCCTCCTCGGTTATTTAGGCCCCAGAGTGTGTGAACCACTAGTTCCCTCCGAAGGTCGTGTGTCTAATGAAATTCCGCTGCACTTCAGCTCCCAGAAGCCTTGCTGATTAAGTTCTTCACCTGTGTGCTGCAGGAGGACCTTCCGCTGCTTCAGCCAATAGCCGCTGAAGCACGAGCCCACTGTGGCAGTGGTCTATTTCTCTTTTAAAAAGAGCCACAGATCTCGGCTCGGCCCTCTTGGTTCCGGCGCTTGGTCCCGGCTCCTGCTCCCAGCTCCTGCTCCAGCAACTAGGCTCCCTTCCTGACGGTTTATGGTGTATGTAAGTTTTACCCCCTAAAATAAATAACCCCTTAAAACATAACTGGTGTGGGATTGATTCGCCGTTATTTGGTGCCCAACATGGGGCAACTGTATCCACATAAAGCCTGAGACAGCTTGGGAAGTAATTCTAGAACAAAATAACAGCATTATGCATGGTTTCTTGGTAGCAGCAATTTTTCAGGTCTGCTCTGCTTGCTAAAGGCAAGCAAATACTCTTATCTAAGAGAGGCTTCCTGACTCAGCTTTAGCTGCAAAACCCTGCAGCTCTTTTAAGAGGTCCTGTCACGAAACACTTAAACGGTGTTGATGAAAAGCTGAACACATGCTTTTCGGTTTTCAGCTGTAGCAGGAAAAAAGCTGTGCCGTTTTAAAATGCTGGCTTTCTGGGCTGTCCTGCCAGGGCAAACTCTGACTCTTTCAGGCAGGCAGTCCGACTGAGTGTGGTCTGTGAACAGAATGCTGCAGCTTGCTGGCAAGGACCTTAAAACACCATAGAGTTGTGGCAGTGAACACAGCTCTGGCTGGTACCTCAGCCACGAGGATCTAGCCGTCAAAGCCACAGCTTTCATCCTCTTCTTAAAGACTCAAGTGGTCAGAAAAAGAGAGATATACAGTAAAGAGAGATTCAAAGAGAAAAAAAAACCCTCTAAATGTTTTACAGTGAGTTAAAAATATATGCAGGCTAAAGGTTAAAGTCATTAAAAATAAAAAAAGAAAGAAAGGGAGAAATAGGGTGTGGTGGTACACACCTTTACTCCCAATGCCTGGGAGGCAGAGGTACGTTGACCTCTGAGACTTTAAGTGGCAGAGGTAGTTGACCTCTGTGACTTCAAGGTGTGGTAGCACACACCTTTAATCCCAATGCCTGGGAGGCAGAGACAGACAGATCTCTGAGTTCAAGGTGTGGTAACACACACCTTTAATCCTAGCACTGGGGAAGCAGAGACAAGTGGATCCTTTGTGAGTTCAAGGTGTGGTAGCAAACACCTTTGAGCTCAGTACTGGGGAGGCAGAGACAGAAGGATCTCTGTGAGTTCAAGGACAGCCTGATCTACAGAGTTATTCCAGGACAAAGATATACAGAGAACTTGTCTCAAAAAGTAAAAGTAAAAACAAAAGAAATAGAGGTTAAAGTAAAGCCGCATAAATATGGAAAATACACAGAGAGTCTTGATACTGTGTGCTATTATGCTCTCTTTAAATTGTTTGAATGCTGAGGAAGGAGCAACAGCTGCTAAAAGACTTTTGTTAATAAATGCTGCTAAACTAACCCAAGATAGGTATTTTGAAAATAACCTTGGCTTCAAAACTGAAGTCAAAAGGTATGTTACTTTGGAGAAGAGATTTTGCTTTTTTTTCCACAGAAAATGAGAGGTTGTGGATTCATTCTGAGTTAAGAAAAATCCGGTATGATCAAGAAAGGTCACCTAAAAAAATCTCCGACAGAAACAGATGGCCCAGATGTCTGAGTTCTTCATTCAGAACAGATTCAAGACTGCTGCCTAAGATGATCAAGACTCACAGGATACTCCAGTCAGGACTTGATGATAATTCTAAATTTTCTTTAGGTCCCCATAAGATCATCAGCGCCCCCAACCAGCAGAAAGTAGTCTAAAATACTACGCCCACCTTCCCAGCAAATGGACTATGGGTATTTTCCTTTGTTTAAAAAAAAAAAAGAGGGAAATGATGCGGGAGAATTGTCTGTATTCTGTCAATCATATTTTAATAAAACGCTGATTGGCCAGGCAGGCAGTATAGGCGGGAAAGCCAGACAGGAAGTAGGGGTGGAGCAAAGAGACTGGGAGTATTCTGGAAGCAGAAGCTCCCTCAGCCACTCCTGCACAGACCACCAAAGATGGTCTTTGTAACTTGCCCAGCTGAGAAAGGTACGGAGCCATGTGGCTAATGTAGATAAGGATAATGGGGTAACATAAGTTATAAGAGTTAACAAGAAGCCTGACCTAATGCGCCAATCAGTTTATAACCTTATGGAGTCCTGTGTGTGATTTCTCTTTGGGATTTGCCGGTTGTGGGGTACCGGGCGGGATGGAAACCCCAACAAGCCGGCCCCCTCATGTTACAGATGACGTCCCCCCAAAAAAAGGGTGGATAATTGGATAGATAATAATGGTATTTGTGAGTTATTGTTTATACATAATTACATCGGCATATATTGAATATTATATGTATGCATGCTTCTACCTGTTTAAAACATTTTTATGTATTGATATATATTGTATTGATGTATGTATACCATATTGCAGTGTACATTTCTACCTCTGATTAAGATACTCATATATTGTTTATGTATTGATATTTATTGTTTACATTTGGAGGTCATTGTCCTCATTTATTGCACAGTTGTTTATTCTCTTAGTCTTTAAGTTAGTTACATGTTAAGAATTGTAGATCAATAGTCATCTATGTCTGTCATATTTATGGTTAGACTAATCAGGTTCTTTAGATACATAGAGATTATATATAAATAGTCTTCAACCTCTTCGAAGAGCTGTAGAAAATGGCATTTAATTTAATCTTAGAGTTCTGTGTAGTGAGACACAATCACTCCTGGCCACACCAACCTATTCCCGAGAGATTGTTGAGCACCAAAGACACTCCACTTGGAGCTTGTCTTCTTGACAAAACTGGCCTCTGGGTAAGGAACTGCCCATACCTCAACTACTGACAAATATACGGTATCCAGAAATGGATAAACAGAACTGTCAAATCTCGCCAAGACAGGGTAAGACGGTTTTGAAAAATCTCTTGCCTGTTAAAATCTGGAAATGGATAAAATCCGGAAATGGATAAACAGAACTGTTAAATCTTGCCAAGACAGGGTAAGATGGTTTTGAAAAATCTCTTGCCTGTTAAAAATAATCTGTCAGTTATTCTAGGCCTTAGTCAAAGTTGGTTGCTTCAACGCTGCAAACAGGTCTTTGGTGATTGCCCAGGTAGCCAGTTGTCTCTGTGATTTGTTGCATGTTTTGGAAGTTCTTTGATTGCACTTCCTAATTACTCAGGTAACATTATTTCCCTTCTCGGATCTTCCATGGGGTTGAAGACTAGATAAATGTAGCTACTTTCCTCTCATGACTTGGCCAAGTTATTTATTATACAAGACTTTAGCTAGTTAGAATAGGATATTTGTACTTATTGTATATAATTGTGTAGGTTTGTACTTATTGTATATAATTTCGTAGTAGGCTTAGAACTCTCTTAAACAAAAGGGGGAGGTGCTGCGGGAGTATCTTCCGCTGCTTCAGCCAATAGTTGCTGAAATACCAGCCCACTGGGGCGTGGTATATTTCTCTTTTAAAAAGAGCCACAGATCTCGGCTCGGTCCTCTTGGTTCCGGAGCTTGGTCCCGGCTCCTGCTCCTGGCTCCTGCTCCAGCGACTAGGCACCCTTCCTGACGGTTTATGGTGTATGTAAGTTTTACCCCCCAAAATAAATAACCCCTTAAAACATAACTGGTGTGGGAATGATTCGCCATTACCTGTGCATGCACTGGCCTCTGCCCTTTGGAAGGATGCTCAAGATGATCCTTTACAATCAAACCCTCCTCACGCCTCTCTCCCCTTTCAGTGAATAAATGCCAATAGTGTCACGTAAGGCTGCGCTGAGACAGGTCTACGGAGGATGTCTCTGGGATTACTGGGCCTTAATGATGCGCTTCAATTCTAAACCCACAGCTAGCTATATTCTAGTCTGCTGGTTTCTAGTAGGGCTAGTAGTACACATTCAAAGAACATTTCTTTAGAGGCTAAGAATTAATGCAAAGTCCTTAGGGAAATCTTCTGATTTCACAGTCAAGTATTTATCAACGTATACAGAGACCTGCTTTATTATAATACACATTTGCATAAACATAAGACCCAGTGATCTTTTCTTGCTTCTCCACACTGCTTGACTGACACCTGAGTCCAGGTGGTTTCAACTCTGACTAGACTACCTTAAATGGCAAGCTTTCCAGATTGCTGTTTGGCTTCTAACCCTGCTATTGGGCAGCCTAAGCTTAGACAATCTCCTGTCTCTCTTTCATTTTTCAAAATTAAATGAGCTCAACATCAATGTTTACATCCAAATTACTTTGTTGGCTTACTGAGAAAAACATCAGACATGGGCAAAAGTTACTCTCCTGTTTGCCCATTCCTCAGACACTAACGTTCCCACTTATTTGTTGCACATGCAGAGGTTTGTCTGAGCCATTTGAAGACCTCCTTCTTTCTCCTGTTATTTCCTAAGAACAAAAGAATTACCTTAATAATCATAGTAAAGCTATTGGATATAGACATTTAACACAGTAGAACTCTAATGTATTTGTTGAGACAGATTCTCACTAAGTAGTTCTGACTGACCTGGATCTTGCTAGGTAGACCAGGTTAGCCTTGAAATCACAGAGATCTACCTACCTCTGCCTTCCAAACACCCACATAATTTGCATTCTGCCACTAGGAAACAGCGGCAGGTTAAAGGTCTGTGCTACCATGCCCAGCTTAGGGCATGTTAGTTCCTCAGGGCTTTACAGTCTGCTTCCAGTTTCAGCAAATCTCCAGTCACATCGTCTCATTGCAATGAGCTTTGATACAGAACCCCACCCAGGCCTGGTTTTGTATTCTGGTCCTGGGAATGAACTTCAGGGCCTTGTGCGCCCTAGCGGACACTGCACACTGAGCAATGACGGCTCCACCCCAGAAGAGTTTCCTCCTCTGCTCACCATGCTCAGGTCACCATGCACAAGGTGTCAGCTAGCCTGGAGCAGCTCGCTTTGCCCTGCTCTGTTCTGTTTGGCTTGCTTAGTTTTAGTTTCATTTTCTTTCTGTCTTTGTTTATCGTTCACCTTCTAGAAGTAACTTAATCTGCTTGTGTTTGAATTTTTTGCTTTTTGTTTTATCTCCAGTGTTTCTAGTGGCAGAATTAATGCAAACCACATGAGTCCTCGGTCTTGTTCTGTTTCTTCACTAAGGCTAATTGGAGTCAAGTTTGGTTAAGATCTTGTTCTTCAGGTTTCTTTGTCATGAAGTTACTGATTCCTTTTTATAAAATAAAAACAAGGAAGTGCAATCTCTCTCTCTCTCTCTCTCTCTCTCTCTCTCTCTCTCTCTCTCTCTGTGTGTGTGTGTGTGTGTGTGTGTGTGTGTTCCTGGGGCTAGAACTCAGGCCTTCCACATACATGCAACAAACCAGCCTTTAAGTGTAGAATCAGCCGTGATAAAATGATCTAAAAGGTTAAAGAATGTAGCTGAGCAGTGGTCATCTTGACTTCCTCGCCTTTTCATCTTATCTTATGGCATAATAGGAAACACATGGGCAAGAACATTCTAGACTGAGGCTGAAAAATCTTACCTTGAAGTTCCCTAATCTCTCTGTGTCTCCTTTCCTTATTTGTCACATGGAGATATTAATAGCATCTACCTCACACCCTTGTTGTGAAGCTAAACCAAAATATGTGGAGAATCCATTCTGGGCTCAGTAGGAGCCAGTACACAGTAATGTCATGACTGTGTCTGCTGGCCTAAATCTAAGAGGAGGATATGCTCTACCCGGTTGCCACAGAAACATAAAAACCAGAGAACCTGACCCTTCCTCTGATTCAGTTCCCATGCCTTCATTTAGGAAGTGTTTGCAGCAGCTGATCCTGCTAATCCTTGTATTTTTCTATTGGTCGGTGTGAGTGGTCCTTGTATTGTTTTTTTTGACCCCAAGAGGGAGAGAATGGGATAATTATCTCTTCTCTTCATTTCTTGTCCTTTCCATCAGAGAAAAAACTAGACAGATAATGTCAAAGCCTCCTTTAGTAACACTATTTAGGAAAATCCTGATCTCAATATCCTCTAATCCAGAATTCATAAACAACACGGGGGTTTTTAAAGTTGATGTTAAAATAGATTAAACGACAAAGGAATTTCGTTTGTCTATAGTCTAAAGCCAAGTACTATTTCTGACTTGATATTTTGATCTGGTATAAGCAATTGTTGGCAATGTTAAACTTTAACCTTGTCAACTTCAGGGAATCAGAATATTCATTTCTCAAGGGACACTATAACCTCTAGGTCACGAGGGATCAAGGGGTTGACCAAGTACTTGGAACCTTTACAATTCACTAAGCTATAAAAATGAATAAGACAGTATCTCTATCTAACAGTTCATACATCAAGATAGCAGGAAATGTCTGGAATATGGAACCAATAAGTGGGTTAAAGTTGAGAGGTAATGTGTTAAAAGAGAAACAAGGCAGATGTGAAGAGGTTAGGACTCAGCTGGAATCTTCTCTAAGTGTAGAAACTTCTATAGCTTGCCTAGATTTTCTGAGGCTAGTGTAAATATATATATATATATATAATAGTGTAAATAATATACATAAATAATATATATTATTTGTTGTATATATTTATATATATATATTGCCTGAGATCAGGCAATGAGCATACAGATAGAAGTACCACAAGCACTTGTAACTAATATCGTCATCCATTAGAAATAACCACGTTTTGGTGTAGTGAGAAAAGAATTTTAATTCAAGAGCATTTTTTTCCTTTTCAAATCAGACATCCTCTGCTTATCTTATGTGCTATAGTCTTCTTCAACCTGTTTCCCTCCAATTTGTCTTCAACCCAGAGATTAAATTCTCCTGCTTAAAGTGTTATGGCCATTCCTCCTGAAGTATTGACTTATCTGTTGGTGGAGAGCATGGTGGCATGCAGCCAAGTGTTGGAGCAAGAGCTGGGAGTTCCATAGGCAGAGTGAGTGCCCGTCTGAAGCACTGGACCTGGCATGGGCTTCCGAAACGTTAAAGCCCACCCCCAGTAACACAGTTTCTTCATGGAGACCATGCCTATGCCAACAAGCCATAAACACCAAGTTTTCTAATCATTCTCAAGTAGTTCCGCTCAATGATGACTAAGCATTCAAACATGTAGTAAGCATATAAAGGCCATGCTTAGTCAAACCACTACAGATGCTAATCCTGTTCCTGGAGGCTCTGCTCTCTCACCTTCATTGCTCGCCAAAGTCTAGAACTCTTAACACCCTCAGAATATTAAAATTTTGTTCCATGTGACTATTTGGGGGTGTGTGTGGCATAAACACTCAGGCAATTGCAAGAACACATCTTTGCTGCTCATTTTTAAAAAAATTCTCATATGAATTCTTATATGATGGGATCTGCTCATAGATTTTTTATTCTGTTCTGTTTTTCTACTTGTTTCTGTAGTCTTGGCTGACCTGAAACTCTCTGTGTAAACCAAGTTGGCCTCAGATTCACAGAGATCTATCTGACAGTGCCTCCCAAGTGCTAGGATTAAAGGTTTGCACCACCACACCCATATAATTGCTTACTCTTTTTAAAATTTAGCTTATTTATTTATTTTATATCCCAACCAAAGTCTCCCCTCTCTCCTTTCCTCCCATCCCCTTCCTTGACCTCCCCAATCCACTCCTCCTCTGTTTCTGTTCAGAAAGGAGTAGGCCTTCCATGGGTATCAGTAAAGCATAGCATATCAAATATGGTAAGACCAAGCACCTCCCTTTGTATTTAGGCTGAGTGAGGCAACCCAGTATGAGGAAGAGGTTCCTAGGAGCTAACCAAAGCTTTAGGGACAGCCAATGCTGCCACTGTTAGGAGTTCCACAAGTAGACCAGGCTGCACAGGTCCTGATCACTTATTTTTAAAATATTTTCTTCTTGATCTCCTCACATATTTTGGAAAGATTCCCGTGCCTCGATTATAGATCTCCCAACACTTTCTTTTTCTCCATTGGCTTTCATTTGGGGTAGGTGGACTGTGCTATTTTGTATCTGCAGAGACGAGAGGACAGCTTGTGGGAGTTGGTTTTCTCTTTCCACCACACGGGCTGTAGGTATTAAACTCTGGTCCTCATACTTGGTGGCAACTACCTTTCTCTACTGAACTGTCTTATTCACCCAACTGCCTGTTTTTCCAAAATGATATTTTCACAACAAAGTCTGGGCTTCGGATTGGGACTTGGGCGTGTTGAGTACAAAGAAGACTTCACGGCTCTGTGAAATTTAGTAAGAAAACCCCAACACCTGCCTGACTGTCTAAGCCCAAACCTTCTTGGACCTGAGTACTTAGTAGATTTTACTTGTTGAAAAATGAGGGAAAGACAATATGATACGAGGTGCTAGTGCTGAAGATGGTAAGTAAAGACTATCTTTTGGAACTTGCTACCCTGAGGCAAGTGCTTGAGTTTTGTGTCAAAGGGCCAACTTTGTTGCCAGTGTTCTCCAAGGAACAGGGCCAAAACTAGCAGGATCTAAAAGCATTCTGTCCTTAGTGGCTGTGCAAGGTTGTGTCAGATCTCAGCATTCTGGCTGCTTGCTTGCAGTCTGCTTGTAAGTCCTATATAAATCCGTGCTTCTGGTGGCTGCAGGCTACAGACCTGCTAAGCCTACCTACTAGGCAGACAACAGCAGGAAAACCCAAGGTGCTTCCTCAGACTACTCCTTCTTAGCACTCAAACAAAATGGGAGCTGAGCATTACTTACTCAAAATTCTTGGGGCCAGAACTGTCTCACATTGGGGGATATGGTGTATACATTTTGAGATCTTGGGAATAGAACCTAAGTCTAAGCATGGAATTCTCTTATATTTTATACAGATCTGCCTTTCTTCTGACTAGTCCCTATCAGGTGATTGAACTTGGATCAATCAATCCAAGTTCTGTTGCTGTTCAGAGTGTCGCAGCATTTAGGATTTTTGAATCAGCGATGCTCAGCTGATTATAATTTTCTTGTCTCCCCAGAGGGAGATGATAACTCTAAATCATACCGTCATCATGAGTTTTTATCGAGCTCCTTATGGATAGAAAGTGGGTTATCTGCGCTATAATGCGTCACTTATTCTAACTGCAGAAAGTTCTAGAAAAATGTTAACTTTATAGAAAGATGGTCAAAGAGTTTATAAGCAACATCTCATTCTCTCCATTAAGAAGGGTTTATAAAATCTTTTGGGGTAGTATCTTCGTGATCCACAAAGCTAGACATGGTTTGACAGTATTTGTACTTCAAGTTTCATCTAATTAAGCAAGAATAATATAAGTTTCAGAAAAGTTTGAATTTCTACAAATAATACTATGCATGCACACATATAAACACACAATATATATGTATAGATATATAATAAAAATATTATGCACACATGGGGATGGGGTAAGGGAGGGAGACTTAGTTTCTCTTTTGCCTTAGGCATCACCTTCTATGACTGGGATATTGTAAGTTAGGACTGGACTAAACATCTTTGGAGCTTAATAATTGCATTATAATATGTAAAAGTAGAGTGCATGTTTCCTTTTTATTACATTTGAACTTTCTTCTACAATACAGACTGTTCCTAGTTCCTGGGCAAGTGTATAAGTATTTTTTGCTCCGTTAAATTTGTATCTCATTCTTAAGATCCAGGATTATAGAGTTTAGCTAAGAATGCATTCAGGGCCTGAATTCAAGCATTTTTAATTCCTTACTTAGCTATTAAAATGCAGAAATAGCTTACAATATTGGCCATTCGGAACTTCAATTACAAATTACATGCTTAGTGGCAATTACAACACTAACACAATAGTAACAAATCTGGGGTCTCTGAGCAGAATTAGTGTTAGCTGGAAATAAGAAACTGCATTTCTCTTCTCAGGATACTTCAACTTTACTTCAAGCAAGTATTTTACTCAAGGTGACCACTGTTGTGTACGAACCTTCACCTATTACATACAACTTTTGGCAGATCGCAGTAACTATCTGTGGAAAAGTTCGAGGGTGGGGGGGGGGGAGGGGAGAAGCTGTCCATTTCGTTTACAGTATACTCACCTGGGAAGCAAGGTCACAAGGAAAGCTGTGTCACTATGTACGCATTTGCTAAGCTTAAGTCTGTCA
Organism: Myodes glareolus; assembly: GCF_982192425.1. Classification (NCBI taxonomy): domain Eukaryota; kingdom Metazoa; phylum Chordata; class Mammalia; order Rodentia; family Cricetidae; genus Myodes; species Myodes glareolus. The sequence goes on from NC_142026.1 coordinate 9,538,010, forward strand.
GCAAGCTCCGGACAGTTCACATGAGAGATCTGAGAACAAACAGCTCTTTGACCTCTCAATAACTCTTCCTGAACTTTGGCTTCTTTGTGTCTGACTCAAAGATATTCCGCTTACAGAATTCTCTTATTGTTTGTGGGAATGTGTGTGCTGTACGTGTGTGTCCATGTTTGTGCATAATGCATGATTGTGAAGGCCAGAACTTGACCTGGGTGTCTTTGCTCTCAACTCAATTGAGAAAATGCCTCGATAAGACTGGACTATAGGCAAGCTTGCAGGGCACATTCTTAATTAGCGATTGAGAGGGAAGGGCCCAACCTATTATGGGTGGTGTTAACCCTGGCCTGGTGGTCCTGGGTTCTATAAGAAACCAAGTGAGCCAGTAAGCAGCTCTTCTCCATGGCTTCCATACTAGCTCCTGCCTCCAAGTTTCTGCTCTTCCTGAGTTCCTGTCTTGACTTCCTTTGATGATGAGCTGTGAAAGGAAGCATAAGTTGAATAAACCCTTTGATTCCCAAGTTGTTTCGTCCATGGTGTTTCATCACAGCAATAGTAACCCTCACTAAGACATTAAGACAGAGTTTTAGTATATATCCCACACTGGGTTTATACTTACTCCATAACTCAAACTAGCTTCAAGTTGGGCGATCTTCCTGCCTCAACCTCATGATGACAGGCTTGTGTCATCATGAGTGACTAGTACTTGCTATTTCTTGTTTATATTCATGGAGATTGTGTGATACCAAGCATTTTGAGATTGTTATGGTATCAGTAGAGCATGATTCTTCTATTGTTTTGCTACTAGATTTTTTTCTGAAATAATTTTCTAAAATAAGTGATTAGGAATTAGAATGTATAGAGCAAATATAAAATTCAAAATACAGATTCTGAAATGCATTGAGTTCATTTTAAATAGTTCAAAGCCAACTAGACAGACAGCTGTGATTTGTCTGTTTTATCTGTTAGCTTTCTTTTTTTTATATATTTATTTATTATGTATACAATATTCTTTCTGTCTATATGTCTGCAGGCCAGAAGAGGGCGCCCAACCTCATTACAGATGGTTGTGAGCCACCATGTGGTTGCCGGGAATTGAACTCAGGGCCTTTGGAAGAGCAGGCAATGCTCTTAACCCCTGAGCCATCTCTCTAGCCTCCCCCCCTTTTTTTTTTAAATAATCTGTTAGCTTTCTTTATTTCACACTTGGTATGCTCACATCAAATACCCCATTTATCTTACCCCCTTTCACTTTGAAGTCCCCCAAGTCTGTTGAAAGTGCTACTGCTCTTTGTGCCACTTAGGTTTTAAATATGTTTAATTAGCACACAGACATTTCAATAGCCACGTGTTTTCCATTTTGTGACCCAAATATCTGTAACTGAGACCTCCAGAGTAGCCAGAAGAGAGGAATAGCCTACAAGGAGATTGTAGGTAGGCTAGAGAGTGGCCTGCATTCCCTTAACTCATGCTGCATGACTCATATCGAGTTATGTGCTTCGCGTGGCCACACTTTGCTCTTTCTCGCCTTGAGGAAGCTAGAGAATATTGTCTTCCCTCACATCAAGGAAGGAAAAAGCAATGGCCACCGAACACATTGCCTCAATTCTGCCACACCTGCACCTACAGCTAGCCACATCCTCCCAGTATAATGCAGTTGCCTTTTTTTATTGTTTTTATTGAGCTATGTATTTTTCTCTGCTCCCCTCCCTTCCTCTCCCCTTACCTACTACCCTCTCTCATGGTCCCCATGCTCTCAATTTACTCAGGAGATCTTGTCTTTTTCTACTTCCTATGTAGATTAGATCAATGTATGTCTCTCTTAGGGTCCTCATTGTTGTCTAGGTTCTCTAGGGTTGTGAATTGTAGGCTTTTTTTTTGCTTTATGTCTAAAAGTCACTTATGAGTGAGTACATGTTATATTTGTCTTTCTATGTCTGGGTTACCTCACTCAATATGATGTTTTCTAGATCCATCCATTTGCCTGCAAATTTCAAGATGTCATTATTTTTTTTCCACTGTGTAGTACTTCATTGTGTAAAAGTACCACATTTTCTTTATTCATTCTTCAGTGAAGGGCATTTAGGTTGTGTCCAAGTTCTGATTATGACAAATAATGCTGCTATGGGCCTGTAGTTGCCATTTTTTAAAAAATATTTATAGATTTCTATTTTATGTATTTGACTGTTTTATCTGTGTATTAATTGTACCATGTACATGCAGTGCCTGGAAGGCCAGAAGAAGGCATCACAGTTCCCCTGGAACTGGAGTTACAGGTAGTCGTGAGCCCCCATGTGGGTGCTGGAATCTAACTTGGGATCTTTGCAAGAGCAGCAAGCTCTCCAGCCCTCCTTATTATCATTTTAAAACTTTGATTTGTCAAATGATTTTCTGACATGTTATTCTCCTATCAGGTTGATTCAATCAAGCACATACATACAGATATAGTTATGAAAATCCATAAAAATGAATATTACCTAGTCCCTGGGTATAAGTGCTTGTCTCTTGAGAGAGATACAGACATGCACAATACACTGGAGTAAGAGGCAAAGCTATACAAGCATCTAAAAATTGCCAATCAAGTATCTGGGGATACAATTTCTTGAAAGGGAGGACTATGTGTTGTTTGTGGCTTCCATAATACTTGTGGTACCTGTGGTGCAGTGGGGAGTCTCGCTCATGTAAAAATGTAACATTTGGTAACAGGGTAAGGGGTAAAGTAGCTAATGAGGAAAAAATGAATAGACTTCTAAGCATTGTGAAATGAACACAGGAGAGTTTAGAGGAACCTGTGTAGACTGGTGAGTAGGTTTTTCATAATTAATTATCAAATAAAATGAATAAAAACAATTAGATGACAGCTTCCATTGTGGACAGAAAATGTAACATTGCAAAGTCACAAAGAATACTGAGACATCAACCCCATCTGTCCCCCATGAAGTGGTAAATCCATTTGGGTGAAAGTCTATCCACAAAACTTAAAATTATGTGATAAAATTATGCTCTCTGAGTGTGATTTTTTTTTTAGTAAAAACCTTTACAACTTTGACTTTTACCTAACATTTAGTTAACAATGTTAAGTTTTGCTCAATGGAAGAACTTAATCACTTAGAAAGTTTATAAATTACTGTTGGATACAATAAAATACAGGGTTTTTTTTTCTCATAAGCATTGCCTCCCCCCCCCTTTCACTGTGTACCTCTGACTGGCTCCACACCACCCTCGTCGCTGCCTCTACCGTTCAGTGCTGGGATTGCAAGTGTGCGCCACGGTGTGAGGCCAAACAGACAGGGAAGATTAAAACTCCTCATCTTTTATGCTAAAAGTTTTTATTCGATGTTGAGTGAATATTGGCATCTCTTGAGGAAAGTTCCCATGTCCGATTTTGTGAACCAGTCAAAATTGGACCATCGAGGCTTATTGCACACTGTCAAAAATCCCGCTCGCTAGTGTTAGTTCCTGCTGTTGTAACAAATCGTCCCGAGCTTACCGTTTAAAATAACATAAATGTTTACCTGACTTCTGGAAGGCAGAAGAATGAGACCGGTTTTACTGGGCTAAGCTCAAGGTGTTTACATGCTGTGTTCTTTCTGTATCATCCGGGGAAGGCATTCCAACCTCTACTTCCATCTTCACAACCACTCTTGGCTGAACCTCACCAGCTGCTGAAAGGGTTCTTGTGATTACCTGGGGTCCACCAGGAATCCAGAATAGTCTCTCCATTTTAAAATCATTATTACAATATATCTATCAACTCTCATTTTGCTGTAGAAATATTAATATACTCATGGGTTCAGGAGATTCACATGTGTCCGTGTTTTCAGCCTACCACATTTGCTTAACAAGTGGGATGAAGAATAGGAGAAAATTCAGGGATGTGAGGAGAAATACAACATCTATGTGACTGAATTATTTGGCATGGGGTCACTACTACCACTTTTTAAAACACTTTTTGCCAATAGACTTCGTACTTCCACAGCCTCCACTTGCTTTTTTCAGTACACGCTCGTCTTGCACACAACGAGTGCCTCCAACGGAATGCTTCAGGGGATGCCTACTCCCTCACCTGACATCTCTCCTCTTTGTGTGTGTATCCTCTCAACCGGTGAGCTTTCCCAAGCCAGAAACCCTGATATTTGGTGTATACTGTGCACTTCAAGATGTTGCTAATACCCAAGAAGTTAGAGATACGAAATTTCTCCAACAAACACTTATTTAACAATATGAAATCATCTTTAGATTGAAAACAAAATATGAGGTAATATTTATGAAAGTGGTGCAGTAAGTGTATCAGTAATAACCTCTGGTAAGTTTGTCTTATAAATTGTATACTTAGTGAACAGTACAAAATCCAGCATACACACAAAAGCTACAGGGAGAAGGAGGGAAAGGGTTGACTTTCTAGATAAGACTTCAAAAGGCATTGATGACCCTTAATCCCAGCACTCAGGAGGCAGTGGCAAGTGGATCACTGTAAGTTCGAGACCAGCCTGGTCTACATGAGCTAGGTCCAGGACAGGCTCCAAAGCTACAGAGAAACCCTGTCTCGAAAAACAAAACAAACAAACAAAAGGGCATCGATTATTAACCATACAGAAAATGATTCTTCATCTTTAAGACTCTCAGATCCCATTTTATGAGTCCTGGAAGTGTGTATGTTTGGCAGGGAAACATATGAATCAAACCTTATAGAAATCATTAAGTGAGAATGTGAAATTAATAATTCACAGAGAAATACAGTCATCACAAGAGCAAAGTGGTTCCGTTGGCATAATTTGCCCATTTCTTTTTTTTAGGCAGGTATTATGGGATGCCAATTTGTAATCATGAGGTCACCTCAGGTGCGTGGTTTTTGAAGAAGGACTGTTGTATAACTTGGACATTGGGTAGTATCAGGTTACAGTCCCTTGGTAGGGCTAGCCTTCGCGCGGCAATTGTACGGAAGACCCACAGGTGTTCTCCCATTTGTCTATTCTCCTCCAGAAACTATGGCCACTCAAGTTCTGCGGCTGCTGCTGTATTTTCATTGCTGTCTAGTACCCCTCCTTTCATTGCAAGGCAGGATCTCAGTGTGGATCTCAGGGTGGTTTTGAACCCAAGGCAATCTTCCTGCCGCTGTCTCTTGAGTGTTGATGTTTACAGGTACAAACCACAATGACAGTTCTAGCTTATTCTCTATTTTAATTAACACAGTGCTTAAAGCAATAAAACAACTGCAATTGCATCAAGTTGTCTTATTGAAAGATATGCTTTTTTTTTTCTTAAACCAGGCAGACCCAGAAAGAAAACCAAAACCTGCCCAAACCAAGGGACCTTTCAGAAATGGTCAATGTTCTGCCCCATCTCCCGCTTCCCTTTGTGCTACAAAGGAAGCCAGAAAAAGGTTGAAGTCACTGCCCCACAAAAACACCTGGAGGATAGTCACCTGGATTCCAGCTGCCAGTATTTTATTATTGTTCGTTAGTTGTCTCCAGCTGCTGATTTGGCTTCCAGCTGTGGCTGCTCCTAGCCTGAACTACCAAAGCCCCCTGTGACAGGACTCTCAGATCCCTGGAACACCCCATGGAGACCCTTCCACCAATTTGCTATCATTTGCCTGAGTAAAGGAGGATTCTGGGCCAGAAATGATTCTAGGCTCATAGCTGGCAGGATTTCCCACACCTTCCTCCTATATATTCCCCTGTGTATTCACGTAAGGACAGCACAATGACCTGTGCTCAGGATCGTGGAGCTCAGAGACCTGTGGCTGGTCACTTTAAATGCAGGGAGGCCGAGGAGAGGGACTCTTAGTAACTGCAGTCACCTGCTCTCCAAAATGGCTGCTCCTGTTTGAAGCTCTGCTCCTTGTCACCTCCTCTCCCCATCTCTTCCTACTTCAGACTCTAGCTCCTTCTCCATCCTCCCCTCTCTTACTCCACCTTCATCCACTGATCAACATCTTCCTATTGCCTACTTCTAGTTCAACGTTTTTAGGTTCTTCATAAACAGGGATGGTAACCCTGCTTCTTCTTTTTTTTTTTTTTTGGAGAAGATAATAATATAATTACATCATTTCCCCTTCCCTGTCCTCTGTCCAAACCCTCCTATATACCCTTGTTCGCTCTTTCAAATTTATGGTCTCTTTTTTCATTAATTGTTGCTGCTGTGTGTATTCTTAAATACAGAAATAGAGACTATTCATATTAGTCTGTATAATGTACAGTGCTGCATATTCATAAGTATGCTTTTAGGCTGGCCATCTGGAATTGGTAACCAGTTGCTGTGTTCTTCCCTGGGTAAGACTATTTCCCTGGCTCTCACCATTACATCAAGGCCCGTGATTCTTTCTGTAGTGTTGAGACCTCGTGGGCTTGCTTCTGTTTTTTTATTTTATTTTATTTTTTTATTTTTTATTTTTGAAAGTAATTTTATTAAATTATAAAAGTTTCCATTTCCGCCCTTCCTCCAACCACCCTCCCACTCCCCCCACTCCCTCTCCTCCTCCCTCTCCAGTCCTAAGAGCAGTCAGGGTTTCCTGCCCTGTGGGAAGTTCAAGTTCCCCCCCCCCTCCCTACAGGTCCAGGAAGGTGAGTGTCTAGATGGACTGGATCCGCAAAATCCAGTATATGCAGAGGAAACAAGTCCCAGTGTCATTGTCAATGGCTTTTCAGAAAGACTTCGGGCCAGCCTTGCTGTCCACTCTCTCCATACCTCTTCAATATAATGCTTGAAGTTCTAGCAATAGCAATAAGACAACATAAGGGGATCAAGGGGATTCGAATTGAAAAGGATGAAGTTAAACTTTCGTTATTTGCAGACGATATGATAGTGTACATAAGCGACCCCAAAAACTCTACCAAAGAACTCCTACAGCTGATAAACACCTTTAGTAATGTGGCAGGATACAAGATCAACTCCAAAAAATCGGTTGCCCTCCTATACACAAAGGATAAAGAAGCAGAGAGGGAAATCAGAGAAATATCACCTTTCATGATAGCCACAAATAGCATAAAGTATCTTGGGGTAACTCTAATCAAGGAAGTGAAAGACCTATTTGACAAGAACTTTAAGTCCTTGAAGAAAGAAATTGAGGAGGTTACCAGAAAATGGAAAGACCTCCCCTGCTCTTGGATTGGGAGAATCAACATAGTAAAAATGGCAATTCTACCAAAAGCAATCTATAGATTCAATGCAATTCCCATCAAAATCCCATCAAACTTCTTCACAGACCTTGAGAGAACAATAATCAAGTTTAAATGGCAAAACAAGATATTCTTTTCATCAGAAAACCTCCTTAGCCTCATCCTCAGATTAGATAAGAGAATATTAAGAAACGTGCAAAAGGACTTTTGTGTACCAAACACACTCCTACTTACTTCTGTTATGTAAGAGCACCTTACTTCTTTCAAAATAAAAGGTCACTTACCGCTTGCCTGCTGTTTTGAAATCTGTGAGGCCCAAGCCTGGACATTGAAGTTGAACGTTACTCTTGCTGTGTCTCTTGGTAGAAGCTGTCTTCTTTTGCTTTTCTGGCTCTCTAAGCCCCCAGAGTCCAGTTTCGGGGTTAGAAACAAAAACTGTCCAAGCAAGTCATTAGAAATGGTGATAGTGAGGACACTAATTGAGGACCACATCCATGTCTGAAGGCATCTTTCAGTGATGATCCCATACCACTAAGTAGTACACTGAGCAGGCCCATGAGTTCCTGGCTGACTTTCCTTGCTTTGCCTCCCATTTTGCAGTGGAAATACTGGGATTATAGGCAGGCGGTGGTGGCCCATGCCTTTAATCCTAGCATTTGGAAGGCAGAGGCAGTAGGATCTCTGAGAGTCTGAGGTCACCCTGATTTACGAGTGAATTCCAGGACAGTCACAGCTGCACAGAGAAACCCTGTCTCTTAAAACAAAACAGATGTTTGCTGCTGCTTCTGACTTTTAGGTTGGATTTTTCCATTTCAATTAACTCCATCAACATAATCTCTCACAGGCATGCCCAGACACTAAGTGATCCTTTAAGGATAGATCTGGAAGTTTGTTCCCTAGGTGGGTTATTACTGGTCCTGCCAAACTGACAATTAATATTAACCATCACATCTTGGCAATGGGCAAGGAAGCAAGGAGACACCAGACTAAGGGTCAGTACAGCCTTCAAAGGTCCACCACTAGCCTCTCCCACCAATCCCTGGTAAACCAAGTCTTAACTCCTAAAGATGCCAAGCAGTGTGCCAGATGGGGAAAAAGTGTTCAAGGCATGATCCTGTGAAAGACATTCGGATTCAAACTATGACATGCATTAAACTTTTTGGACATGGTTTCACATGCCTTTGATCCCAGCATTCAGGAGGCAGAGGAAGGGTATGAGTTTGAGGTCAGCCTGGTTTATCCAGAACATCCAAGGCTTCATAGAGAGACCCTGTATCAACCGCCCCCCAACAACAACAACAACAACAAAACTCTTGTGACCTAATGACTCCATATGGATAAATGATTCCTATTTAATTTTATATTCTTTCCTCTTGACAAATCACTTTAAGGCCTCATTCTTATCACAGGCCTATGCCCTTTGTAGTTCCTTGAATGTCTGTTCTATCCACATATTAGTAAATTTCACATTTCTTGCACCAGATTATTTTGTGCTTCACCCCTGGTCACCAGTATTGCCACTAGAAGTGAGGCAAGAGGAGTAGATTGCAAAGAAGGTAGCATTGTCTTTTAAGACAGAAGTCTATGTCTATGAACTACATTGTACTAGCTTTTAGCAGGAAGAAAAAATGTAGGGGCATTTCTGCTGACCCGAGGATTCAGGATCTATGAGTATACCAGGTCAAGGTCTACCTTCATGGCTCTAGACTTCCAGTTCTTTCCGACTGGTGGACCCTAAGCCTTGCCTGAGTGGAAAGCACTTTTTTATATGTTTATCTTATTTTATTTTTTCCTCTCACTGTTTTAGTAAAGCGTCTGTTTCTTACCTCCATATCTCTGCTCTGTTAGTACATTCCACTTCCCCTGCCCATCCGTCTCTTGGAGTGGGAAATTCCATTGCTTAGACCGAGATTGTGTTTGGAAATAGTGTCTACAGACATAATTAATTGGTTTTGCCCATTTGAATATATGAGTTAGAATTCTTATAAAAATGGATTTTTGACACAAATTGAATATGAAATTGGAAATCAAGCTGATCCTTCTGCAAGCTGAGAATGTCAAAGGTTGCCACCAAGCCACACCAGTGCAGCACGAACAGGTCTGTCCTTACAACTCTCAGGTGGAGACATCCAGCCTTCAGAACTGAGACACTTCATTTTTTTGTGGTCCTTCGGTAAACAGCCTGTGGTGATTATATCATGAGTGTTTCTTCTAATCTCAAGCAGTTGAATACTTGGTTCTCATTTGGTGGCTACTTGATCTCCCATCCAAGTACTAACCAGGCCCAATCCTGCTTAGCTTCCGAGATCAGATGAGATTGGTCGCATTCAGGGTGGTATGGCTGTAGACTTCGTGGCTGCTTGGTAAGTAGTAGGAGGGATGGTCTTGTTGGAGGAGGTGTTTTACTGCAGGTAGGCTTGGGGTTTCAAAAATCTCATCCCGTTCCCAGTGTACTCTTTCTTCTTCTTCTTCGTGGGTTGGGGTGTGACCTGTCAGCTGCTTCTCCAGTTCACCGCCTGCCTGCTGCCACGCTCCCTGTCAAGATGGTAAGGGATCCCTGTCCCACTGGACCCATAGCCCCAAATAAACCCTCCCTTCTATAAGTTTCCTTGGTTCTGTTATTTTATCACAGAAACTTAACAGTACCTAAGACACAGTCTTAGTAAGATAATGTGTCACCCAAGGTAATCTAATAGTTACCACTTGCACGGAATTTCTCAAATGCCATGGACTTTGCCCCTTTCAGTCAACTCTCTTTATTAGAAGTCTTAAGCTCGCTGTTGTAGCATATCAGGGGTATTTGTGTAGTGTCCCTCCAGGGATGGCTAGCTGAGAGCGTGTGATACACCTCCATAATCTTGTAAGAGAATTTTCTTCTTCAGTGCATACCTATAGTCTTAGGCTAATTATCCCAGAAAAGATGTTGATTCTTGCATACTATAAGGTATGGGGTGATGCTGTTAGTGATCAATATCTATGAAGAGTAAAGACAATTGAGTTAGAGAGAGGTAGGAGTTAAACTATAGTTGGGTTGCAACAATGGCTTTTCCCAATCCCATTGAGATCTCTAGAAGTGGGATAACCTTGAAAGAATTGTTCTAAATTGCAGCATGGGAGACAGTATAGATCAGCCTTGTTCTGGTTTTAGGAGTAGGTTGATTTTGGAGAGAGGTTCAGAGGTTGAGTCCATTATCGTCATGGCGTGCAGACAGGCAGACATGGTGCTGCAGAGGAAGCTGAGAGTTCTACATACAGATTGGTAGGCACCAGGAAGAGAGACACACAGGGCCTTGCTTTAGCGTTTGAAACATCAAAGCCCTTCCCCAGTGACACACTTTCTCCAACAAGGCTACATCTCTGAATCTCACCATTCAAATCTACGAGCCTTTGTGGGTCATTCCTATTCAAACCGATTCAAGCCACCACCTACAGTAAAATGGATTTTAGAAAAGGATAGTGGCATTCTTTGCCACCACTGTGAGACATTTGTGCTCCTGTAGCTAAGCTTAGTTATAAAAATATTTATTTATTTATAGAAAAAAATGCAACAGGGTAACAACAGCTCACAAACTCCATTTTCTTCCATATTAGGAAATGGAGACCTTCTGCAGAATTGTCAAGTTCATTTCAGAATCTATGGCACCTGAAATGCAGAAGACCTGGTCATGTTCACAGCTCCTGGGTGTAGGATGTTACCTGGCAAAGGTTACAAACAAATGCTTCCTAAACATAAGAAATTCACTCTTAGATGTAAAAGCTCTCTGTTTAGTTGACCAAAATATAATGACATGTGATATGTACAAGATCAAAACTGGGCACATAAGCTTTAACAAGAAAGTGAAAAACAAATACGCAGAACCCCCCCCCCCCCACGACAAGCCTAGAAGACAATGGTAGCAAGTTTCAAAAAGTTAGAGAAAATAAAAAGACATAAATGCCTTCTAAAGGCAAGGAGTGCCCTCTGAACTGTGAAGGTAGCATTTCTTATTTATTGGATCAGCTTGGCAGCTGAGCTACTGGTAGAAGGCCAGTATATATGGCTTATTCTTTGTTTCTGTATTTTTAAAGTAGACCCAATTAGCAAAAGTTACTTACTTGATGCTCACAGCAGAACAAGCAGAAAGTACAGAGAATTCTCATGTATGTGATTCTTCCATCCTGCCACTACCAGCAGTAACACATCAGAATAGATCATTTGTTACAGTTAATGAACATTACCTGGAACATTACTTGGAACCCACAGTTTATGTTAGGGTCTGCTTTTGGCATCTGTATTCTTTACAACAATGTAAAGGACAATGAAACTTACCCACAACTAACATCACATAGAATATAAGTTAATATGTGCAGAATGAAAAAGCTCTCTATGTTCCTCCTTTTCTTCCTTCCTTCCTGCAAATCTCAGCAAGGATTTAGTCCAGTGATTAGCCAAAGTGGTGGGATCTAGCCATATTCCCAAAGCTTGTTAGCTGGCCACCAGACCTCCAGTACGTAAACCCAGAGGGGACATTTCACATTCAAATCACAACAACGACCTTTACCGAATCAGGAATGTGGTACAAGGTTAGACATGCTATTCTGAGCTGGAAGATTTGTCAAGAACTATTTCACTGCTTTGCCCTGTCAGGGTGTTAGAAGGCTAGCAAGTCTGGAGAGCTTAAGTTCTTTTTCTCACAATACAGAGCCCAGCTCGATGGCTGTTGAACCGTGTCTAGATACTATTTGGTTTATTGATAAGTTCCTGTTCTTTATAGCCTTTTGGTCTTCCTTAAGCTCTTTCCCTTGACCTTTTCTGCTCCCTTGACCCATGTCAGTATTGCTTTAGCTGTTTTGTCAAAGATCAACTGATTCTGTTTGAGTCTGTCTAGTTTGGACCATCTGTTCCGTTCTGCTAATATTTGCCCATTCTTTCAGCAGGTTCCACATCGTATTGATTGTTGTAGTTTTACAGTAAGTCTTGAGGTTGGGCAATGTCAGTCCTCTGCCTCGTTTTCCTTTAATATGGTGTTGATACTTTAGCTTTCTCTTCCCCATTAATGCTATTTTGGTCTTTTGCATGCCATATAAATTTAAAATTAGCTTGTCAAAATCCATTAAATAACCAAAGAAATCCTATAAAAGCACAAAACCAGAAAATCTATGTCTGGCTAGATTTCTGGCAACTTCACATAAGCTAGAGTCATCAGAACGGAAGGAGCCTCAACTGAGAAAATGCCTCCATAAGCCTGGGATATAGGCAAGCCTGTAGGGCATTTTCTTAATTATTGAACCATGGGAGAGGGCCCACATCACTGTGCATGGTGCCATCTGGGGGCTGCTGGTCCTGGGTTCTGCAAGAAAGCAGGGTGAGCAAGCTGTGAGAAGCAAACCAGTAAGCAGCACCCTTCCATGGCCTCTGCATCAGCTCCTGCCTCCAGGGTCCTGCCCTGTTTGAGTTCCTGTCCTGACTTCCTTTAATGATCTTTAATGATGAACTGTAAGTGGAAGCATAAGCTGAACAAACCCTTTCCTCCCCAAGTTATTTGGTCTTGGTGTTTTGGTGCGGGAGAATTGTCTGTATTCTGTCAATCATGTATTTTAATAAAACGCTGATTGGCCAGGCAGGAAGTATAGGTGGATCAACCAGACAGGAAGTAGAGGCAGGGCAATGAGAATAGAATAAGGCTACGGTTGAGGAAGGTCCCTCCGCCACTCCTGCGCAGACCACTGAAGAGGCAGCATGTAACTTGCCCAGCTGAGAAAGGTATGGAGCCATTATGGCTAACATAGATGAGAATAATGGGTTAATATAAGTTATAAGAGTTAACAAGAAGCCTGACCTAATGGGCCAATCAGTTTATAACCTTATGGAGTCCTGTGTGTGATTTTCTCTTTGGGATTTGCCAGCTGTGGGGTACCGGGCAGGACAGAAACCCCAACAAGTTGGCCCCTCATGTTACAGTGTTTCATTACAACAATAGTAACCCTAACTAAGACAACATGATGTATACACAAAGAACCTATAAGCTAAAAAAGAAGGAAAGGAAGGAAGGAAGGAAGGAAGGAAGGAAGGGAGGGAGGGAGGGAGGGAGGGAGGGAGGGAAGAAGGAAGAAGGAAGGAAGGAAGAAGAAAGAAAGAAAGAAAGAAAGAAAGAAAGAAAGAAAGAAAGAAAAGAAAAGAAAAGAAAAGAAAAACCCCTGACAAAGCTTTATGAGCCAAAGAACATCCCAAAATGCCTTCGAGCTCATATGATCTTTCCTCCTCCTCTCCTACAGGGTTTACCCAAACCCTGAGAGGATTTGATGAAGATATCCCATTTAGGACTGAGTGTTTCAAGGTCTCTCACTCTCTGTGCGTTGTCCAGCTGTGCTTCTCTGTGTTTGGTCTCATCTACTGCAGGAGGAAGCTTCTTTGGTGATGGCTGAGCAAGGCACTGGTCTATGATATTATCAGTATGTCATTAGGACATTTTATTGCTATCTTTCTTGGGTTTACTATTTCTGATTTAAAACAGCATGACCAAAAGTGAGTTGGGGGGGAAAGGATTTGTTTTGCTTACGCTTCCACATCACTGACTACCATTGAAGGAAGTCAGGCCAGAAACTCAAATACGGCAGGAACCTAGAGGCAAGAGCTGATGCAGAGACCAAAGAAGGATGCTACTTATTACCTTTCTCTTAGGTCTTGTGTTCAACCTGCTTTCTTATGGAATCTAGGATCACCAGTCCAGGAAGGACACCAACTATCAATCACTAAATTGGGGTGACACTAACCAAGCAAGTGAAAGATTGATATGATAAAGCTTTAAGAAAGAAATGGAAGAAGGTATCAGAAGATTGAAAGCTCTCTTATGTTTGTGAATCAGTAGAATTAATGGCCACCTACCTAGAGTAATCTATGTATTCAATGCAATCCTCATCAAAATTCCAACACAATTCTTCACAGATCTTGAAAATACAATTTTCAGCTTCATATGGAAGCCCCCAAAAACAATCCAGAAAATATTTTGTGTGCCTTCGATCTGGGTTTCTTCTCTGTCCTCTATTCCTGTTATTTTTGGGTTTGACCTTTTCACAGCATCCGTTTCACAGACTTCCTGGATGTTTTGTGCCTGAATATTTTTAGACTTAACAACTTTCTTTGACAGAGGTATCCATTTCTTCTTTCTTGTCTTGAATTCTTGAGATTCTCTCTTCCATCTCTTATATTCTACTGGTGAGAATTATCGCTGAGGTTCCTGTTTGAATTCCTAAAGTTTTGATTTCCCATTAGCTCAGTTTGGGTTTTCTTTAGTGATTCCATTTTTCTTTTGTGTTTTGAATTGTTTTCTTCATTTCATCCCATTGTTTGTATTTTCATAGATTTTTTTTCCCTGTATAACTCTGGCTATCCTGAAACTCTCTGTGACCAGACTGTCTTCAAATTCACATAGATCTGCCTGCCTTTGCCTCCTGAGTACTTGGGAGCTGACACAGAAATGGGGATGGGCTAGAAAAGGGGACTGAGAGTGTCCCCAACAGGAAGGAAACTTGTGTTTGCTAGGAGGATCTGTTGAGTTTCCAGAGAATGGAGGGAGGGAAGGAAGACAGGACCCTGAAGGTGGTCTGCCACAGGGCTACAGATGAGACTGGGAGATTGGAATTGGAGGCTGGGAAGGAGAGCGAGCATAACCTACCTAATCCTCTGACCAACTTGATCAGTACATCCCCAGGGAAAGATGGCCCTGGGTGTTGGCAGCTGAGAAAACAGGTCTAAAAGAAATGCTTAAAAGGCAAAGATTCTTAAAAGTCTACACGCTAAGCAAAAAGGCCAACAGAGGAGTCTGGCACTCAACACAGACAGAATAACCAGGAAACCTGTGATTCCCCAACCAAGAAGGTAATCTAAAGAGTCACCAATGGCCTGCCCTCATTTGGATATTGGTTTCAAACATAAACACAAGAATGGATGGGATGAAACAGTTGGTCAGTTTACCACTGCTCCTCAACACTGTCAGAAGAAGAAGAAATGTACACACTGAAAAGCACAGGGATGAGGGGTGGGGTGGAGTAGGGGTAGCCAGTAGTGGTTCTGGCATAACCTTTCACCCCAACACTGGGGAGGCAGAGGCAAGTGTATATTTGTGAGCTCACAGCCTGTCAGGGTTGCATAAAGAGACTCTGTCTCAAAGAGAAGGGCTAAGGAGATGGCTCCTTCAATAGTATTCTTGGCATGGATGCAGAAGGACTCAACATCCATTTCCAGAACTCATGTTATAATTTTTTGTTTCATATTGCTTTGTTTGGGCATTTTTCCCAACATAATATTTCTATTGATTATTTGGGAATTTCATATCATGCATCCTGATCATACTTACTTCACAGTCCTCTAAGGTCTATCCCCTACCCTGTGACCTCCTGCAACAAAAGAGGAGAAGAGGAAGAAGAAAGAGAAAGAGAAGGAGGAGGAGAAGGAGGAGAAGGAGAAGGAGAAGGAGAAGGAGAAGGAGAAGGAGAAGGAGAAGGAGAAGGAGAAGAAGAAGAAGAAGAAGAAGAAGAAGAAGAAGAAGAAGAAGAAGAAGAAGAAGAAGAAGAAGAAGAAGCAGCCCCAAATCCAATATATTTGGTGTTACCTATATACTCACTGAAGTCTGGTGAAACTCCCAGTGGCCAGCCCCTTAAAGAAAACCGAGTCCTTCCCCACCTACATCCCCACCAGAAGCTCCCATTTGTGAAAAGCTACACTTCAGCATCCTTATCACAATTTTAAAGAGTTCTCTTCAATGTTTTCCTGTCTAGGCTGGTACTTTTTTGGGAGGATGGGGTGGGGTGAAGGTAGGGGTTGTCAAAGAAGCCTTCTATGTCCTTTTTTCTCAACTGTGAGTCTGAAGTCATCGATACCACTGCAGAAGTAGCTTCCTTACCCTTTACAATCAGTGGGAGCTCAGATTGTGGACTTCCACACAGTTTCTGACAACAGCACGAACCATGAACCTCCTATGGTCTCTGGCATCACCACATATTATGGACCTCAGCATGGTCTCCAGTAGTAGGACAGACCATGGACATCAGCACATCCCGATGCTGCAGCGTGGGCCATGATCACCATCAAAGCCCTTGGCAGCAGTACAAGCCAAGGACATCAACATGGCCTCCCAGGAAACATGGACCAAGTACACCAACATGGCCCAAGCGGCAGTAAGGTCCATGGATATCAACACAACTTCAAACAGCAGCACCGACCAGGGACATCATGACCCTTGGTGGTAACACAGGCAGCAGACATCAATATGGTCTGAGCTGCAACAGGATTATGGACCCCAACATGGTCACTTGGATCAACATGGCCACTAACAGGAACCCAGCCTTCAGACACTAATATGGCCTGCTGCTGTAGCATAGACTGCAGAAGGTCATCTGACCTCTTTCGATAGCAAGGGCATCAGATATCCACATGGCTTCCAGTGGCAGCCTAGACACCATGTGAACCTCAGACTTGAGCATGGCCTGGGGCAGCGGACCATGAATACGAACATGACCGCCAGGGACAGCATGAACCATAGAGTTTTTTCAAGGAGGTCCAAACCAGAAAATGAACTCTTCTTATCACGGACATGCCGCCATTACTCAGAAGTGGGGTGGCCATGTGCCTAGGCAGTGTGTTGGGGACTGGGTGTGTACAATTGCAGGCTGCTGCATACCACCCTATTGGCAGCCTTCTCCAACACCTGTCACCACCCACCACTGCATTCCTAGTTCCTCATCTCTCCACCACTCGCTCGCTTCCATCCTTCCCACCTCTGCCCTGGATATCCGTTCATCATAGTGGCACTGGCAACTGCAATGTGTCTTACAGTACAGTTTTCTACCTAAACAGCTTTATATACAAATATTCATTGCACTGAGTGTTGAGAGCTTTCAGAGCCGCACCCTTAAGATGGCGCGGCCTTCCTCCTTCCGCATTCCCGATAGCGGAAGGTCTTGGAGACAAGCAACTCCTTATTTGGCTTTGGCTTGGCTCATGATTTAGCCACGAGCTTGTTGGATGATGGCTGTAATCTGCTGTTGCTTGCGTGGCCCTATGACCTATGCCCACGTGGCAGCTATGGTTTGACAGACCAGGCCTATATAAGGGCTGGGAGGGGCTTGCCCAGGAGAAAGAAGAAGGGAAGAAGAAGAAGAAAAGACGTCATTCACTTAGCAAGCTGTAAAGGGTCCTGAATAAACTGCTTGCAAGAAGAGTTCCGGTGTTGCGTTCTTACTTGCTGGTGAGGCGGGCGCGACAATTGGTGCCGAAACCCGGGAACGTTATGGGAAAAGGAACAAGTGATGTATGGGGACTCTCTCTTCCTCTTGAAACTCAGAGCTTGCAACAGTCAGGGGGTGCACCGGAAAAGTCCTCAAGTAAGATTGGGGATCTGCGTCAAGAGCGGGTTATTTGTTCTCACCTGTAGCAAAAGGGAGAGCAGGACAATAGGGCCGTGACCACAGCGGATGGGTTCAAAGTGAAACTAAAAGGATAATCATGGGCACTTCATCTTCACACCCAATTTTCTTAGCTCTCAATGAGCTATTACGCTCCAAGAATTTAAAACTGAAAAAGAGCACCCTTGAACAATTTTTATGGGAGGTAGATGTGGCTGCTCCTTGGTTTGCAACCTCAGGACATCTCAACTTACCATCATGGGATAGGTTAGGTAGAGATCTCGGTTTTGTGTTCGAGCAGGGAACATTGAAAGACGGGGTTAGACCATTTTGGAAGCTGGTACAAAGCTGCCTGAGTGATCAGAGATGCAGTGCAGCAGTGGAAAATGGATGGGTGGCATTGGAAGTGCTACAAGAGGAAAGATCTGAAAAGGCAACATCCGAAAAAACACATTCAGGCAAGGATCCTGGAAAAGGGAGAGCAAAATTATATCCCAGCCTTTCCGAATTAGATGAATCTGATAGCCCTAGTGTCAGCTGGTCCGAGAAAAGTAGTGAGAGTGAGGATGATCGAGAGGCCATAGAGACAGCTCGAAAAGCCTTTGAAAGGGTAAAACTGTGCCGTAAAAGGATAATAAGGAAAGGCTATAAACGTAATACTGAAAGAAATCCCACTTCCACGGCTCCTCCTCTCTATGTGGAGGCTAGAGGGGCTGCGGCGGGAGGCCCTTTTACCCCTGCTGGTGGGAGCTCTTTTAACCCCGCAGTATGGAGAGAGGTCAGAACTGAAATGATAACGCAAGGAGGGGCAAGAATGATGGCGGCTTTTCCCGTCTTCCAGGATCAACAGGGAAATAAATACCATGAATTATTGGATTTTAAAACGGTCAAAAATCTAGCTGAGTCTGTCTGAACCTATGGCATTACAGCCTCTTTTACAGTGGCCCAGGTGGAATCCTTAACAAGATTTCCTATGACACCAACTGACTGGGCAAACGTTGCCAAGGCTTGTTTGTCCCCTGGACAATATTTGGAATGGAAGGCTTTCCCATTTGAATTTGTGCATGCACAGGCCACTATAAAATCAGACCGCAGGAGGACCCCAGGCTGTCTGGGATGCAGACATGTTGCTAGGACAGGGCAGATTTGCTAATAATCAAAATGGATATCCAAATCAGGTGTATGAGCAAATTAATGCTATCGCCATCCGAGCCTGGAAGGCTGTGCCTAACAAAGGAGAGGTGAGAGAAAATTTAACAAAAATTATTCAAGGCCCTACTGAACCTTTTTCTGATTTTGTGGCATGAATAATGGAGGCGGCAGGTAAGATATTTGAGGATTTGAACTCTGCTCTGCCTATGCTAAAACAATTGATTTCTGAACAGTACACAAAAGAATGCAGAGCCGCCATTACCCCGCACAAACATAGAGGAAAAGAGCACTGGATGAGAGTATGCAGGGAACTGGGAGGGCCATTGACAAATGCAGGCTTTGCTGCGGCAGTACTGAGGCTGACCAGAGGCGGAAGTTCCGCTAATGGGGCAAGCAAGGACATTTAAAACACAATTGCCCTCAGCGGGGTGGAGCACCACCCAGCGGCATGCCAGCAGTAGCACAGGAATTACGACCTAGCCCTGGGGTGTGCCCCCCAGATGTAAAAAGGGGAAGCATTGGGTGAATGAATGCAGATCAGTGAAAGATATTAATGGACAGCCTCTTAATGCTAGACCAAAAAAACGGACAGCAGGGCCCCCGGCCTCAGGGCCAGCAAACATATGGGGCAATGGAGACACAGAAAGGGATAGAAAGCCACGAGCAGTGGCCAACTTTCAGACACCCCAAGGACTGTGAAGAGCCACTGCAGGTTCAGCAGGATTGGACCTCCGTGCCACCACCAGACTTGTATTAACCCCTCAGATGGGAATCCAAGCAATAGATTCTGACTTCAGGGGCCGCCTTCAACCAGGCAAGGTAGGACTGTTGCTAGGGAGGTCATCCACCACTCTAAGAGGACTGAGAGTACATCCTGGAGTGGTTGATCCAGACTATACCGGGACTGTTAAAATTATGGTGGAATCGCCAAAAGGCATCTCTGCGATTTCCCCAGGAGACAGAATAGCACAGCTCGTTATTCTCCCAAGCATGCACGAACAGCACCCTGCTAGGGAGGTGGAAAGGGGAGATAAAGGTTTCGGCTCGTCCGGAACTGATCTCACATTTTTGTCATTAGACTTTGACCAAAAGCCTACACTACAATTGACCATTAATGGAGTACAGATTATGGGTCTGTTGGACACTGGAGCAGACAGAAGTATTGTAGCTAGCAAGGACTGGCCAAAAGGATGGCCTGTTCAAATGTCTACCCATACTTTACAAGGACTGGGATATTCCAGTGCTCCCAATATGAGTGCTGGCTGTTTACAGTGGAAAGATAATGAAGGTCATTCTGGAACTATTCAACCCTATGTTCTGGAACTCCTGGTGTCATTATGGGGCCGAGATTTAATAAAAGATATGGGCTTTAAGTTGAGCAATGAGTATTCCTCTCAGGCCCAAAATATGATGAAAGAGATGGGATGTCACCCTAATTATGGACTACAAAAATTTCTTCAAGGACCCAAAGAGCCTGTTAAAGCAGAGCCTAGAGAAAAGAGGAAGGGCCTGGGTTTTTCCTAGGGGCCACTGGGGATGGAATTCCTATTTCCTGGAAAACGGAAGAGCTGGTATGGGTTCCTCAGTGGCCACTTTCTTCCGAAAAATTGCAAGCAGCACATCAATTAGTACAGGAACAATTGGAAGCAGGACATATTAAACCTTCTCTTTCTCCATGAAATACCCCTATTTTTATCATTAAAAAGAAGTCTGGTAAATGGAGGCTCTTGCATGATCTGAGGGCCATTAATGATCAGATGAAAATCATGGGACCCGTCCAGCGTGACTTCCCACTTTTATCAGCTTTACCAGCAGACTGGCCCATTATAGTTATAGATATAAAAGATTGTTTTTTTCTCCATTCCATTGAATACCCTGGATAGCGATAGATTTGCATTTACTTTGCCTTCCATCAACCATGAGGAGCCAGATAAAAGGTACCAATGGACTGTATTGCCACAAGTATGGCCTATGATATGTCAGATTTTTGTGTCAACCACCCTAGACCCAGTTAGAAGTCAATTTCCTGAAATAAGATGCCTTCATTATATGGATGACATTCTTTTAGCTGCTAAGAAGGAGCCTGTGCTGCAGGAAGCTTATGCTGTCCTTGCAGATAACCTAAAGAAAAGGGGATTATCTATAGCCCCTGAAAAGGTACAACATGGTGAAATAGTAAACTATTTGGGCTCGAGGATAACACATGACCACGTTGTTTCACGAAAGGTGGAGCCGCGCAAAGATCATCTGCGTACCATAAATGATTTTCAAAAGCTTATGGACGATATAAATTGGATTAGAGGAAGTCTAAAAATGACAAATTATGAGTTAAGACCTTTGTATGATGTTTTGAGTGGTGATGCAGCCTTGGATTCCCCCAGGGAATTAACAGATGAAGCTCGATTAACGCTGTCTATATTAGAGGAACGATTAGCGCAGACCTTCTTAAAATGGGTGGACGTAACAAAAAAGGTTATATTATGCATTCTACCCACTAAATTACAGCCCACATGGTTATTATGGCAGGTTGGACCCTTACTATGGATTCATCCACGGATTTCCCCTGGAAAGGCTATCGAATATTACCCTATTGCTGTTGCTATACTTGTTTTGCAGGACCTTCAATCTTGCGTACAACATTTTGGAGCCTTGCCGGATAAATTAATTACTCCATATGATGCAAGTCAAGTGAAAACATTATGTGCAGCCATAGATGATTGGGCAATTTTATGCTATACCTATGGGGGACCCATAGATTGTCACTTCCCCAAGCATCCCTTAATGACTTTTTTTAAGGAACATCTGGTGATTTTTCCCAGGATCACCGCCTCCCATCCCATTCCCTGTGCTAGTGTCATATTTACCGATGGGTCAAAAACTGGGTGTGGAGTATATATGATAGACTCCAGTGATCCTGTTAAACATCAATTTTCTCCTGGAGCTCCTCAACAAGTAGACTTATTGATTGTAGTAGAGGTCTTTAAGTCTTGCCCTTTTCCGTTCAATTTGGTTTCGGATTCCTGTTATGTGGTAAATGCTCTGAAACATCTTGAGTGTGCTGGACCTATCTAAACCTCCAGCCCTGTATATTCTCTATTTGTTCAGCTGCAGGTGTTAATTTACCAATGTAAACATCCTTTTTTTTTACACAGCATATACGTGCCCATACAGGTTTACCTGGCCCAATGGCTGAAGGAAACAGTACGGTGGATTTATGCACCAAACAGGAGTGGATATTTCTTGCCTCTGCTTGGCAAAAGGTGTATGAATTTCATAAGGAAGATCACGTCAATGCCAAAACCTTGCAACATAAATTTGCCTTCTCTCGTGCTGATGCACGAAAGATAGTTGTTGATTGTCCAAGCTGTGTGGTATATCACCTTCCTCCCACGCTTGGAGTAAATCCCCGAGGTCTTTTACCTCAAAAGGTTTGACAGATGTATGTTACTCATATTTCTGAATTTGGAACTTTGAAATATGTACATGTTTCGGTTGATACCTGTTCTGGCATTATCCATGCCACACCTATGACAGGGGAAAAGGCCAATCATGTTATTGCCCACTGCCTAGAGGCTTGGGTGGCATGGGGCAAACCTTCTCAACTTAAAACAGATAATGGACCCGCCTATACGGGACAAAATGTTTACATCGTTCTGTCAATGTATGGGTGTACAGCTCGTACATGGCCTACCCTACAATCCACAAGGACAAGGCATCGAGAACGTGCCCACCGGTCCATTAAAGAGATGCTTTTAAAACAAAAAGGGGGAATAGCACATGCACAATCCCCTAAGAATAGACTTTCCCTAACCCTATTTACCTTAAATTTCTTAAAATTGGATTGCTCTGCCCAATCAGCTGTGGACAGGCATTCCAATTGGTCTGGTCCCTCCAAAGGCTTGGTGCTTTGGAAGGATAGTCTAACAGGGGTCTAGCATGACCCTGATCCCGTGCTGGCATGGGCATGATGTTCTGTTTGTGTTTTTCCACAGGATCGCCTGGACCCTATTTGGGTACCGGAGCGCTTGGTGAGAAAAGTACAAGTACAGAGGAACAACAAGCAAGATGAAGCCTCCGACTGCGATCCTATTGATGATGACAGTCCTGATGTCCCCGTTGATGATCCAGGCCAATGAACAAATCTTGTGGGCCATAGCAAAAGCATGGCCAATTCCTATACCTGTTCATTCTACACCAAAGGTTTTACCCGTCTTCTTTTCCACTAGTTGTGAATTAGGCTTACCCTGCGTAAATTTAGACCCTAGCATGGCTGTGTATAATGCAACTGATGTTCCTCTTCAAGGAGCCTTATGTTTTTCTCTTGAAAATAATTCTAACCCATGTATATGGTTGAGGAATGACTCGGTGGGTAATTGGCTTGACCCGTTGACCGATAATCATGTTCCTCTCGCCATGCTCGTGGAAGCACTGCGAACAATAAATACGGGTGCTTCCTCAGGCACGGGCAGCAGTAAAAACGGTGGTAATGCCACAAGTATTACTACCTTATTGATGTTGATGGAAGGGCTTCGGCCTTCAAGTTCACGCTTTGGATTAGGGAATTCCACCGCTCGGCAAGTATTACCTTATTGTGCCCCTAATTTAGGGTACCCCCCTCATTGGACACCATGTCAAAGCCCAGACCATAGGTCAACGCAGATTGCACCAGGTTTTGAATTTACCCCTCCTTTAGGGAGATACTCCTTTAGTCTTGCTAATCGGACTAATCAGAAAACTAATAAGAAAAATACCTGGCCCTGGTTTCAATGGATTCTTTCTAATGAAAGAGGGGCCTTTTCATCCCTAGAGCCTTTTGCTGCCCTTCGTGATTTGACTGTTCGACTACTTAACATCTCTGCCAGCAGAAATGTGAAGGGCGTTCTCTCAAATGTTACTATAAATAAAATGTTGAACAATGCTACTGTTTCCGCCAGTCCAATGTGCTTAAAGGCACCTTTCTTCTATTTGCTGATTAATATTACCAATGCCACAGAGGATGTGATCTATTGTAATACCTCAAAGGCAACTTGCCTCACAAGTCAATGCTGGAATGGTACTTATAACACGGCTGTGGTGATGAGAGTTCCCACATATGTTCCCATCCCAGTCAGAGTTGATACCAGTACCTTCCCAATAGTTCATCTGCTCAGAACAAAACGAGACTTTGGGATAACAGCGGCCCTAGTCACCACTGCAATTGCTGCATCTGCTGCAGCTGCCACGATGGCTGCTGTTGCCATGGCTGCAACAACTCAGATTGCAGAGACAGTTAACGAAATAGTGGAAAAGACGGCCTCCACAATGACCACTCTGAAATCCATTGATGGTCATTTGAAAGCTGGCATTTTGACAGTAAACCAAAGAGTAGACCTCTTGCAAGAGCAAGTGGATGATTTAGCAACCTTAACCAGTATAGGATGTATTCATTCCCTCTCCTCTTTATGTATTACTTCCAGATTGACTGAGAACTTTACAAAGAATGGTAACCTGAGCTAGCAGCTGAGCGCATACCTCCAGGGAAACTGGAGCAAGGAGTTCGAGAACCTGACAGATAACTTGACCAACCGGATTATTTCCCTGAATGCCACACGACTGAAACTACCTACTGCTGATGCTTTTCTTATTATGCTGAAATGGACTTTTAGTTATCGTAAGGAGTAGGCAGGAATAGGAGCCCTAACAGGCCTAATGGTACTTGCCTCCCTGGTAAGTCTGTGGTGCATTTGTCGCATGAGAGCCTCACAACGTCGTAATGCAGCCATGATCATACAAGTCTTCACGGCCATTGAAGCAGGACAGTCCCCGCAAGTATGGCTAGCCACCCTAAAACAATGAGCACAGGATGTGAGGCTGGCGCACTGCACTCGAGATTAAGGGTGGTAATCTTGAGAAGAGCATGTCTGATTGCACGTGGGTTGGTGCTGCGTTCCCACCTCTGCAAAAAGGGCACCGGACGGGTCTATTGTCCTCTGGGTGGATGACGCCTGAATAGACAGTAGTACATGTTCCATTTTTCCGGCAGAGATCAGACCACTACTCTTGCCTGTTGCTTTTAAAACAAAAAGGGGGAACTGTTGAGAGCTTTCAGAGCCGCACCCTTAAGATGGTGTGGGCTTCCCCCTTCTGAATTCCTGGCTTGGCTCATGATTTAGTCACAAGCTTGTTGGATGATGGCCGTAATCTGCTGTTGCTTGCATGGCCCTATGACCTATGCCCACGTGGCAGCTATGGGTTGATGGACCAGGCCTATATAAGGGCTGGGAGGGGCTTGCCCGGGAGAAAGAAGAAGGAAAGAAGAAGAAGAAAAGACGCCATTCACTTAGCAAGCTGTAAAGGGTCCTGAATAAACTGCTTGCAAGAAGAGTTCCGGTGTTGCGTTCTTCCTTGCTGGTGAGGCGGGTGCGACAACTGAGTCTTTGGTCTGGTTCACAGTTTTTGAAGCACCAAAAATACTGGACCATTGCCGAGATTCAACTTGAATATTCTTCCGTTGCCCAGAGTCGGAGTGATGTTGCCGCTTAGCAGGACAGGTTCCCAGGGAGCTCCTGGTTGCCACACACTTCCCTTCCAGAATGTCTGCTGCCCCAGGCTTGCTGCTCGACCTTTGTGCTTGTAGCAGCAACTCTGTGCTAAGCTCTCCTTGGGAGCTCCAGGCTGCCACAGGTCTCTCTGTCCTCCGGATTGCCAGCTCCTCAGGTACAACTTCTGTGCTTGCAACCTACTGGCTGAGACGCCTCAGAATAGATTCGTCATTCTCCATCATGCAGGGCTCTGCTCAGTCATCTTTCTTCCCAATAGCATGAGGCCTTTTTTAAAGGCATCTTTCCATAAAACTTGCTTTTTAAATCTTTTTCTTTCTCTTTTCAGGTTTTCCACTGCCAGGACACCCTTCTGAGCCTCCATGGGTCTCTCAGAGTTCATGGAGCTCTGAGGCGGCCTCCGTGTCTGCTACCATTTTTCCCTGTGTTTGGGCAATTTTATCGTATTCGTCTTTTGTTTGTATATAATGGTTTCCTATTTTGTGTTTTTATTTTATTTTACTTTATTTGTATATGCATGTGTTCCTTTTGCTTTTTCTTTAAAATTCTGGCTTGCTTTTTTTTTTAATGCCTATTTGTTTTCTAAAAACAGGAAAAGAAGGTGTGGAATTGGATGGATGGGGAGGTGAGGGAGGACCTGGGGGAAGGGAAGCTGGGATAAGAATGTATTGCATGAAAAATTTATTTTCAATAAAAAATTTAAATTACAAAAAAGCCAGGTATGACTTCATGCACCTGTAAGCCCAGCACTGAAGAGACAAGGGTAGGCAGATGTCCCCAGGGGCTCACTATTGGGCCAAAGAGAACTGAGTGAGAACTCCAGGTTCAGCGAGGACCCTGTTTCAAAACATGTGGTGGACAACAGGGGAACCCAGCAAACGCCAGCCTCCAACTACACATACACACGCTTCACACCCATCCGTGTGCACGGCCACAAAACTACCAACATCTCTATACAGCGTTTTAAAACAGTGCATTTACTTTATGAATATTGACATTTACTACAGAAGTACAAAACATGCATGGGCACAGTGGGAACCAATTCGGAATGGTGGCTGTTTCCTACTAAGATGACAGAAACAGGATGGGAGAGTTAGAGGAGATGTCATTTCTATCCATGGATCTACATTTCATAAGCTCCACATCAGGTGGCTGTTACATCTTTCTGTGATTTTTGTATGCTTGACATATTCTATTAGTATGAGAATGCATTTTATTCATGACTCTGGGCCACCTGCTGGGTGGGCACTTTGTAAACAGAAGTCCTTCTCTACCAAATGGCTCAGCATTGATGCTCAGTCAGCATACCGTTACCATGCAACGGAGTCAAAAACCAATCACAGGTCTCCAGTTTTTTTTTTTTAAATTACAATCTAATGTTAGATCATTATAAGAATACAGGAATATTGTGAGACTGAAACAGGAGCAATATACCTTGCAGGTTAGAGGTTCTGTTTGAAATAGAGAAGTTTGTTTGTGCTGTGTGGGTTAAGGTTTCTGTTTGTAGTTAAAGAATAAACTCCCGTTTGTCCTGTGTGAAGTCCTTGGAAGTTAATGTTTCGATTTTCATTTAAGGATAGGCTCCAGCTGTGTGGAGGTGGCACACACCTTTAATACCAACACTTGGAAGGCAGAGTTCGAGGCCAGCTTGATGTACAAAAGTGAGTTCCAGGACAGCCAGAGCTGTTAACACAGAGAAACCCTGTTTCAAAACCACCACCCCCTCAAAGTACCTGTTTCTTTGATCAGTTGTAAATTGCAAAACATGGTTTTCAGTTTACACTAAACTTGTCTGCAGCCTCTCATGGCTGCACTAATGTTAAGTTAGGCCTTTCAATGGTTCTCTGGTTTAACAATCTACACTAAACTCGCAGCCCCATTCACACGATGCATATCCTTTCCCTGGTTCCTTCCCTTTCACTGTAGTTTTCTAACAATGTTAGACTCTGAGGCCCCTGTGAACACCTTATCTCTCCTAAAAAAGTCCTTGAGAGGCACCCAACTTGGGGTGAGTCAGTCAGTTGGCCAGTCCTAAGTACAGCCAAAACACAGCTTGCTTGAGTTGGACAACCATGGATTTGGTCTTTTCTCCTCATGACTGTTATGTCTGTGTCATGAGCCCCCAAGAGGCCATGGAGAGTCCAAGTTCGTATGCCAATGCAAAGCTTTACCGCAAACTCGGGCTTGGGTTCTCTGTTCCCACACAGTGGTTGGATCACGGACAGCACAAGCTCAGCTATGGCAGGGCTGGTGAGGTGTAAAGCACGGGAGTAGAGAAGTCTGGATTCAGATGGGGGTTGAACTCCTGATTGGGCAGGAGTGGGGTGACAGGAGTCTTGTCAAACAGGGACTGGTACAGGTGTTGCTGTAAGGAAATTGGCAGCCTATATACAAGTTAGGTAAGCTATTCTCAATGTTCTGGAGCATCTAGTACTTGTTTGTCTCACTTCTGGTTGGTGCCCTGCAGGGTAGAGTCTGTGGCTTTTCCTGGTTATTGTAAGGGTGAGGCCTAGTCCCAGTATTTTACTCTGCCGTCTGTCATGGCTGCACTGATGTTAAGTCAGGTCTTTTCAGTGATTCTCAGGTTTAACAATAGCTGGCTATTTGTGGGTAGCTACAGGTATAAGCAAAGCGGGCCAAAAGTAACTTCTGTTAGATAATCAGTTGGCTTTCTTTTATAGCTATGCAACTCTAAGTCATTGCAATTCAAGGGGAATTCCATCTGATGTCGTATTTATATAACTGTATAGGTTTATTTGTATTTATTCATTCAGACCAGGTACAGCTTTGCAGGTGTGAAGTGTGATCTTGAGCAGAATTTTTCAGTCTGTGTGTGTCCCTCTGACTCCAAAGCTGAAAGGGAAGAAGAGTGGGGTCAGACAAGAACGGGGTATGCTTTCTTGCATTTCTTCACAGCACTGTTCAACATGCACTAATTAAAAACACAGAATTAATGCAGTGAAACTGGCTGTCGTCTGTTGGTGGGACATTTGGGTGACTTTGGGTGTGTCTTAGCTTCCTTAGGGCTCCAGCTTTTCTGATAGAATGACCACATTTTGGCTACTGTAGGCCCTCAGCCCCATTCAGATTCATTTGTATTTATTTCATTAATTAGCAAATCTGAGCACAGGGGTGTGCGGTTCAGTTCTAGTCACTCCGGAAGTGGAGGCAAGAGAGGCTTGCTTGAGCCAGCTGGAAAGCACAGTGGAAGCTCATCTCAAGGAAAACAGACCAATTTAACAACCAGCAAAACCGAAGGGAAAGGTTTACTCTATAAGCTGCATTGTGCGCATTCCTTCCAGAGCTCACATTCCGGATGCCACCGATATGAATGTCTCCCTTGCCTATGTCCACAGCCAGGTTGACAACGGTTAAATGCATTTCATAGTAAAACCAGAAGATGGCAGTAGAGTAACATCACTTTAAACACTAGGAGCCTTCGTGTGGTTTTCCCAAGCCTTTGTCCTTCAATAGGAGGCGCTGAACTCGTTCTCCAACCCTTTATCTCCCCATTCCTGTAAAGATCTTATTGTACAAGTGGGCCGCAACACACAGTCTTAAAAACAACAAATTTGAGGCTGGCCTCGTCTACGAAGCCAGTTCCAGGGCTGTACACAGAGAAACACTGTCTCGGAAAAACAAAAAAGCAACAACAATAACAGAAGAGGCCAATGACAGAACTCCACACAGAATCACCATCCTCTTGCTGTGAAAATGAGCATAGCGAAACCTAACCCAGCTGGGGGAGTTTTCATTTTAAGAAGTTTGTGAGAATAACAAAAAGCAAAACAAACAAACACCAATCAAAACCAAGCCAAAACAAAATGGCAAGACTGTCCAGGAAAAGTTAAAAAAAAAAAAAAAGTCTATGATCATTTTTGCCCCGGATTTCTGATGTGTCATGTCCCAATATGGCGAAGTACTGAGGTTTGCTGAAAGGTTTCGGGTCAGTACTCATCTTTCATCTACAGGCCATGTGCACACGGGTGAATTCCTTTTTCCCCTCTGACAATTCCTCTTCTGTGAAAAAAAAAAAGAGTAATAATAACAATGCCCCCTGTTTTGCGATGATGTCGTAAGGATCAGGCGAACTCTGACCTGTAACAGGACGCTAACACAAATGCAGGCTATTGTTCTTGCCCTTGCATGTGCACGAAAGAAGCTTTCTTTGTGTTGGCTGCAGCCGAATACTAACCCCTGGACTGCATCAGAATTTTTTTGTTCCTCTTGCTTGATAAGTATGTAACTGAAGCAACATGAAAGCAGCCTAAAAACGTCCTTGGGCTGGCTACAAGTTTGTGTTTTCAGGGTGTGTTAAGTAACTACAGAATCCCATCAGGACTGAGAGAGTGAGGTGTTCTCTCTGGGGTTCCTTCAGTGACCCAGGGTCTATTCTGTACACTGCATCCAATCTCCTTCAGTCAAGTTACCAGGTACTTACCGGTCTATTTCCCTTCATGTAGGATGTGGCTCATACCATAGAGCAAGTCTATGTGAAGTGGTCTTATTTGTGACGGGGGTAGCAGCAGATATAATCAAGGTTCCCTGCACTGCTGTTACGATGCCAATATTCAGTAGCGAGGCCATTGTCTTCACACTGAAGTTTTTTATTTGAATTTGCAGACAGTAAAAGGCTTCCTTGACTCAGTGAATGGTGGGCCACGCTATTGCGTCCATTGACTTCCCAGGCCCCACACTTGGTGCCCTGCAGTCAGTTTTGCTATCTTCGAAGGGGAAGCAGTGCCAGTAACTAAAGCAAAGTCCTTTCCGGCAGATTCCTACCGGTTCCAACCGGTTCCGACCGGTTCAAACTGTGGCTGCATTTAAGGCTCCTTCATGTATAGGCATGGTAGAGCCTTTGGTGATCATTCCTCCAGGTGCCTGCTGGCCCTAGGCTCAGGCGCTCACTCCTCCAGGTGCAGGCAGGGATGAGTTTTTGGCTCCAGTAGTCAGATAATTTCTGCCCGCCACACTGCTAATGCTGCTCTCACCAGCCTGGCCTGGACATCCTGCTGCGCTGCCAACTCTTTTCCCAGTAGCCTGTTCCATCTTCTACTGAACTCATAAAACACATTATTACATGTAATTAATATATAGTGATAAAAATTTTATCAAAACTAAACCAAGTGGGCAGAGATATGGCTCAGTGGTTAAGAGCATTGGCTGCAGACAACTCCAGTTTAGTTCCCAGCACCCACATAGTAGCTCACAATTACCTATAACACCAGTTCCAAGGGATGCAGCACCCTCTTCTGGACTCCATGGGTACTGCATACACACACACACACACACACACACACACACACACAGAGAGAGAGAGAGAGAGACAGAGAGAGAGAGAGAGCACTATAGAAAAGTAAAGATAATGTTAAGCATGTCTCACTTTTTCCATAAATTCAACAAGGAGCCCACATGATCGTGGGACTCTTATTTTGTAGGGATGTTTTTAGTAGCAGGTTCAGCATAGTTCATAAATCTGTAATCATTTTTCATTTCCTGTTGTAAATGGTTTTGTATTATTTTATATTATTATGCCTTTAGTATACATATGTCTACAGGGCAACAGAATGACACAGAGTGTAAACGTTCTTGCTGCCAGGCCAGCAACTCGGGCTCAATCCCTAAAACACATGGAAGAAGGAGGGAATGCCTCCCAGAGGTTGTCCTCTGACGTCCACACACGATGTGAGATACGCACACCCACCCCCTGCACACACAAATCAGTACATGCCAACAGAATTTTTAAACTTTAAGCATATGTGGCTCAAGAGTATAGCCCAGAGCATGGAATGCTCAAGGCAAGTGTCCTACCACTGAGCATTAGCCCCAGCCCCTAGAAGTTAGATTTTTGTACATGTGTCCATACTAAAATGAAGAAAAAGAGAAAAACCAGCTCTCCTAAACTTTATTACAAGAAAATGCATAAAGAGTTTTAGTTGTCAGCTACAATTGGCTTTGAGTCAATCATTGAACTGTTTCCCAGAGGTGAAAGTTGAAAATATTTTCCAAAAGCTTCCAGGAGGAATTTCAGTCTCAAGGGCTACGCCTCCCAGAGCTATTAATTTTCCATCTAAACAAAAAATCCAAGAGTTAAAAAGACGGGTCCTGAAGCAATCGCATCCCCAGGGTCTGAATTTTCAGAGAGCGTTTTTAATGGCACCTCAGAGGAAAGTAAGTGATATCGGCAGAGGACTGTTCTGTCCTCTGAAAAGGTTCTGTCAGGAAGACATTCTAGGAAAAAGTGTGGGCCGGTGTGTGTAGACCTGGGCATAGAGGGAGCTGGACAGGGACTTTGGGACTTCCGGGTATCTCTGTAACACTAGAAAGGGCTTGTTGATGTCCATATTTCCCATGATGGGCCAGGTTTTAGGATATGCAGGCATTTGCAAGGGTAAGAAGATGCATTGACTTCATCCCCAGCCTCCACCAGAGCATGTGAGCACTCAGTGAGTCTCATTTGATTTGTTTCTGCTTCAGATGTGTGTGTCTGTGCGTGTGTGCTAGCACATGCCACAGTGCCCACATGGAGGTCAAGGACAACTTTTAAGCATCAGTTCTCTCCTTTGGGTCCCAGGAACTGAACTCAGGCCGTCAGACTGAGCAGTAAGCCCCTTCCCCATTGAGCCATCGTCATGGCCCTTGTCCAGTTTGGAGTCAGACCCAAAGTACCCTGGGTCAAAGGCGAGGCAACTGTTGCTGCCTCTGCAGACCGCTTTAGGCTGCCAGTAATTTTTATTTTATTTTTCATTATGTGTGTGGTGGGAGGGTTGTGCATGTGAGCTCAGGTGTCCTCAGAGGCCAGAAACACGGGATCCTCTAGAGCTGTCTGTATGCTGCCCACTGTGTGTGCTGGGAACTAAACTCGGGTCCTCTGCAAGAGTGACACAAGCTCTTAACTCCAGCCCCACCAGAATAACATTTTAAAACACATTTTATGGCTGGCTTTAATTTAAGGACACAGAAACTCCAGGATGGGTAGAACCTTCTTTCTCCACCTGAATTTCAAATAACTTAAGGCAATTTTGCGGAGCTAAAGCCATAGTTCTGGAGAACTTTACTTGGACCTCAGTATCTAGAGCGCTGGTAGTTTAGTGGGCAGAAAGCTTGCCTAGCATGCACAAGCGCTGGGTTCCATCCCCAGCACCGTATAACTCAGACGGATAGATGCTTGTTCCAGCACGTGGGAGATGGAGGCAGGAAGACCAGGTCCAACGTCAAGCTTAGCTACGTAGTGGTGTGTTCAAGGCCAGACTGGATTACAGGAGACTGTCTCAAAAAAGAAAAGTAGGTAAGGTTTCCGTGAATGGTGCTGTCAGGGATGAAGATGTAGAGAAGGTTTTACTGGCACAGAGCCAGCCAAGTCTGGCACCTGTCTTCATCTCTCGTTCTCAGCATCAGATCTTAGACATACAGCAGAGGAGATGTGGAAGGAAAGATTACTAAAGTCAGTCCTCGAAACCTGTGACAGCCAGGCCCCGTGACGCAGCACTGCCATTCCAGCTGCTCAGGGACTGAGGCAGGAGGATTGCTAGCTTAAATAATGCCTAAGGCCCAGAAAGCGGTTCAACTAGCCTGGAAAAGTTTTGAGATCCTGTTTCAAAATGTAGGATAAAAACGGGAGGGGCGTCAAGACGGCTCGGGGGGATCAAGGTACTCGCTGTGCAAGCCTATGGCTGCAGTTGGTGCCCAGGGCTCATGTGTTGGAAGGAGAGAGCTGGTCCCAGCAAGCCATCATCTGACCTACACCTGTGGGCTGTGGCACACATTCTCCCGCACTCATTTATGTGAGAGAGAGGGGAAGGGGAGACAGAGACACCGGGAGCGGTAGTGAGTCCAAAGAGCGCTGGTGTAGCTCACTGACAGAACACCTGCCTGCCTGTAAGACCCTGGACCTGGGCCTGAGGCAGGGACTCTTCTGAAGAACCCTGGGATGTGGGGGAGGGACGTTGAGTGAGTAAAAGTGTTTACCCGACAAAACCAACAACCTGGGTTGGATCTCCAGAACCCACATAAAGGTGAAAGGTGATAACTAACTCCAGAAAGGTGTGCTCTTACCTACACATACGCTTCAAACGTATGCAATAACAAGGAAGTAATAAAAGGAAAGAGCCGTCCCAGGCCACGCCCACCAGCCTAACACAGGAGTTAGGCTTGCTGGGGAGAAGCACTAATTTCCTAAGGCAACCTTTGACACACAAAGATGACATCACAAGGACTGGAGAGATGACTCAGAACTTAAGAGCAGTTACAGCTCTTTGCAGGGGACATGAGTTCAGTTCCCAACACCCACATCAGCGCATCTCACAACTTCCTGTAGCTCCAGCTCCAGGTGATCCAACGCCCTCTTCTGGCCTCCAAAGGCACTACACACACACACACACACACACACACACACACACACGACAGTAAAAAGAAAATTTAAATCTTATTCAAAAGCAACCTACAAGAGATTCCAGACCCTGGTGGAGGTGCACTTTCCTAGATTAGCAGTGAGGCCACCCAAACATTCCAGGAGACAACAGGAAGTCATTAAGAAAAGCCCAGCTGTTCTTCACAGACAGGGACCCAACACCCAGAAGCCAGCAGTCCTGAAATGGTCCCAAGTCTAAACTCTCAGAAGTAAACCAGAGCTCACCTGCACACTCCTTCCTCAAGACTGAGCCTGGACCACTGTCTGTGACCCTGTATCCATCAGCTGGGAGTGCCCCAGGACCGATCCAGGTGAGTCCTCCAGGGAAGGGAGCTGGGAGAGGGGACATGAATGGGGAGGCAGTGTCTCTCCTGCAACAGGAAGGATTTTAATGTATCACGTCTTATTTAAAGCCACAACATGCATGGAGGTCAGAGAACAACTTTTGGGAGTTGGTTTTAAGGATCTAACTCAGACCCTCAGGCTTGGAGGCAAGGCCCTTTACTTCATGAACAATCTCCCCATGGGAAGAAACGTTAAACAGAGAGGCTAAAAGCAGCGTGACTGAGGCAGGAGAGCAAGGGCAGACCTGGGGAAGTGGGCTCGACTTAGTTCCAAGGATCAAACTCAGGTCTTCAGACTTGCTGGCAAGCACCTTTACCCACTGAGTCATCTTGCCAGCCCTCATCCGCCTTGAAATGTCAGTGGTGCCAAGGTTCAGAAATGCCCCAACCCAAACCGACGCATCCTTATTGCGGTTACTTGCTGTGGAGTAAGTCCTTGGTCTTTTTATGGTCTGGGGATGGGATTCAGGCTTCCAGTTCAGTAAACAAACCCTCATCTACTGAGCTGCATCCTACCAACTAGTTGAATGTTTACATTTCTTTAACAATACAAATAATACTTCAGAACTTGATTCAAGAGTGTAAGCGCCTTCTCTTGTATGGTGCGTCATACCTGTAACCCCAGCATCCTGGAAGACTGAGGAATGAGACTATGAGTCAAGGTTAACTGGGCCGTTTGGTGAGACATAGGGAGGGCAGTTAGTGGATCCTCAGTGCCGGCGAGGAAGGGACTTTTCACTGTCATCTAACTTTGGGTAAACTGGATCCTAGGGGGTACATAACCTGCTCAGATCCCAAGATAGATGGGCGAGCACCACCTAAGACCAGGGGAATTCTCTCAGCTAAGCTCACAGGGATAGGCAGAACCTCCTCACTCTCTTCCCACATCACTCACTGGCCTTCCGATGTCTCCTGTGACACCGTGTGTTGATTTATCCCTAGTCTCTGGTCCAAAGTTTTCTCAAAGCATACACACCATGGAAAGTAGAACTTCTTTTCCCTTTGGGGCTTAGAAACCCTCACCTTCCCCCACCTTCCTGGCCCGGAACTGGCTGTAAGGACATCCCTAGACTCACTTTGTGAGTACAGTGTACGGAGAAAACCAGTGTACGGAGGAGCCCTGTACCTGCCAGTGCAGACAGACAGAAACCACAGGGTTGTGGGAACCGTGAAGCCCAGCCAGAGCGCAGGGAAGACACTGGGTCTGTGACTGGCCACAAAGCAACAGTCTTCAGTACCTGTGATTGACAGCTGAAGAGGGTGTTGTGGGCTCAAGGACTTGTGATTGACTGTTGAAGAGGATGGGTAGGCTATGGTGCTTGGGATGGACACTGGCAGTGCATGCAGGATGGACATCGGAATTGACCATGTGGGAACTTGCAATTGGCAGCGGACTGAGATAAGGGAGAGCTCTGGGATGGAACCACTGTCTCTGGGGCTCTGGCTGCTCTGCAGATTAGAATGTCCCAGGTACAGCGTCTTGTAATGTGGGGACAGAGACTCTCCCACCTGGTCCAAGGCTGCTGCGCTCCTACTGTACACAAGGAGAACTGGTTCCCCCACTCTGACGTGTTTTGGAACCCACTTATCTGTCAGGCAAAGCCCAGAGCGGCCCTCCCTGGGGACCGAAACACCAAGGTTCCCCCTACCACCACAACCTTTATTTACCACTGGAAAGTAATTTGCTTATCTACCTGCACCCCATCAAACTCTAGGAGTCAACAAACCACATGAAAGGGTCTTTCTGTCATCAGCAGGGAGGGGACAGAGCCACAACCCCAAGTAACTCACAGTGGCCAGGAGTCCCCTTCATCTTTTCTGTAAAGATTTTTGATTGACTGGTTGTGGGGGTACAGGGGGTGTATATAGTGCCTGCAGAGGCTGACAGAGGGCATTGCTATGCCCAGATCACAGAATCCCCCCAAAACCAACTAGAAGACAGAGTCCTGCATATAAAAGCAAAAGCAAAGAGTCTTTACTCTTATTCAAGTTCGATCTGAGACTCCATGTGTCCAAAGTATTGGCACAATCGGAGAATCTCGAGCTCAGTTGCGGTGGGGTTTCTATAATACCAGAGGGATTTCTAAGGTTCAGGACCCCTGACTGGCTGGCATTTGTCTAGGGGTGTCCTGGTGAAAAGCAATGGGTGTGTGTTGGCAGGTGATCCTATCTACAATGGTTGGAAGATTAGGAATTTTCTTTGGATGGTCTGTTCCTGGGTGGTGCCAGGGTAGTCTCAGTTTGTGGTCTTTCTTGGAACAAGGTGTTGCCTTAGGGTAAACTACTGAGACTCAGGCCTCTATTGAGCTTGTCATGGCTGGGTCCTACAGATCCAGCTCTTAGGATTGCTTGGAGCTGGAGTTACAGAAATTTCTGAGTCATCAGAAGAGTATATGTACTCTTAATCACTATTAATGACCCACTCTCCAAGCTACATTCTCTTCATCTTTTAGGGGCCTCTACTTAGGCAAACCCAGAACTTGGATTTGAGTTGAGAATCTTCTTAAAAATAGAAAGAGGCTTGGCGGTGGTGGTACATGCCTTTAATCACAGCACTTAGGAGGCAGATCTCTATGAGTTCAAGGACAGCCTGGTCTACAAAGTGAGTTCCAGGACTGTAACATTAGGGCCGGCTTGTTGGGGTATTTGTTCCCGCCCGGTACCCCACAGCTGGCAAGTCCCAGAGAAAATCAATCACACAGAGATCTCTGTAAGATTATAAACTGATTGGCCCATTAGGTCAGGCTTCTTATTAGTCCTTGTAACTTATATTAATCCATTATCATTATCTATGTTAGCCACACGGCTCAGTACCTTTCTCAGTGTGGCAGTTCACATGTTGCCTCTTCGGTGGTCTAGGCAGGAATGGTGGAGGGAGCTTCCTGCTTCCCAGAATACTCCCATTCTCTTTGCTCCACCTCTACTTCCTGTCTGGTTTTCCCACCTATACTGCCTGCCTGACCAATCAGCGTTTTATTAAAATACATGATTGACAGAATACAGATAATTCTCCCACACCACTTCCCCTTCTTTTTTTTTTTTTTAAAAAAAAACAAAGGAAAATATCCATAGTCCATTTTGGGGGAATGTGGGCGTAGTATTGCGGGAGAATTATCTGTATTCTGTCAATCATGAATTTTAACAAAATGCTGATTGGCCAGGCAGGAAGTAGAGGCAGGTCAACCAGACAGGAAGTAGAGGCGGGGCAAGGAGAACAGGAGAAGGCTAGGAAGCAGGAAGCTCCCTTTGCCATTCCTGCCCAGACCACCGAGGAAGCAACATGTGAGTTGACAGCTGAAAAAGGTACCAAGCCATATGGCTAACATAGATAATGATAATGGATTAATATAAGTTACAAGGACTAATAAGAAACCTGACCTAATGGGCCAATCAGCTTATAATCTTATGGAGTCCTGTGTGTACTTTTCTTTGGGGTATGCTGGTTGTGGGGTGCTGGGTGGGACAGAAACCCCAACAAGCCAGCCTTCATGTTACACAAGACAAGAAATCCTGTCTCAAAAAAAAATAGGAAAAGGGGGCAAGCAAGAAGTTGAGTGTTTAAGGCATCGTGACAAACCTTTGGCAATCTATGGAAGGAGAGAATGAACAGCTCCAAGTTGTGCTCAGATCTCCTCACCCACACAGGCAAGTCTGTGCACAGATACACAGCATGCACACACACTAATAATAATTATTTCTCTTTTTAAAAACAGAAAGCCCCTTAGGAGAAGAATGAATGCAGACAGGTTGGCATGGGTGTGGCTTCTCTGCAAAAGACACAGTTGTAGCACAAATAATAAAAACCCAGAGACAAATATTGGGATTCAACCTGAAAACCAAAAAAGTAAAGCAGCCAAGCCACTAGAGAAGTCTTACCTCTACCAAGGGTGGGTGACCACAGACTAAACAGACTAAGCAGACTAAACGGACTAAGCTTCTCCTCCCTTTGTACATTCCCTCTAGTACTGGGATTAAAGTTAAGATGGTGGTGAAGTCACCTGACCTCAGTTAAGATGGTGGTAAGGTCACCTGACTTCAGTCAAAATGGCAGCAGTCACATGTTGTATGGAAGAGCGATGTAGAGGTGTGATCCGCCCTGTTGCCGAGCCACAAGCTACGACAGGGAGCAAAGGCTGGGATCAAAACAGTTGCCTCGTGGATCTGACCAATCTTGTCAGTAGTGGGGGCAGAGACAGTTTGAGGAAAAGTGGAGCTGGCGGAATACTGGTGGAGCATAGTTTAAGAGTTTATATCATAGCTGAAAATGTGAAAACTGATGAAAAACACCACAGGGCCTATAGAAGAGCATCTTCTCTCTACAGGCAGGGCGTTAAAGCCTGACTGGCTATGGTCTGGACATCCAACTTGGAAGCCAGAGAGGCTAGTGGCTACTCCAAGCAGTCTATCATGGCGGGGACCTCTTATGAGTGGTCAAAAAGAAAAGAACAGAAAAGAAAAAAGAAAGAAAAATCCAAGGGACCCTGCCCCCCAAATCAAATGCACTACACAGCGTGTGCAGTGCTAGTGCGGGAGGACCAACCCTGGGTTGTCTGGTCACATTTTTAGCTATGAAAGCAACCAGAGGTGAAGGTTAGCGAAGGGCTCAACCATAGCTGGGAAGGCTGTAGCTGAGGGCTGGAGGGAAAAACCTCACCACTGAAGCTACTGGTGTGCATAGAGGTGGGCATTCAGGCAGAGAGAAAGGAAAGCTGTGGTAAAGAAACCCGGATCCAGAGCCCAGGGTTCCAAGTGTTCTCAGCCGGCCCACCTGCAGGCAGGAGAGAATGTGGAGAGCCTGGCCAAGTCACAAGCACCAATGTAATAGTTTAAATAAAATGCTGCAGGTCCGTGAGTGGCCTGCAGGCCAAGAGGGGCAGCGAATCCCAGGCAGGGAGCCACGTGGCAGGTGAGAGATTGAGATGGATAGGCATGCCATACTGAGTGAGGTTGGATATTTATTTAGTGTGTTTTTGAAAGGAAAGGGGAGAAGGAAAGAAGGGGAAAGAGCAGAGAGTGGCAGAGAAAGAGAGACAGAGAGAGAGAGACAGACAGACAGAGAATCAGAGTTGTGGGGAGAGGAGCCACAGCAGCAGCTACCTCTTTGGGAGAGCGATGGAAAGGAAGGGCTCAAACTGGAAGCAGAAGGAAGATCCATCTGCCTCGGTGGTGGCCGGGGGAGGGAGTGAACAGGGCTTGCCTATTAAAGGGACAGGACAGATCATTACAGTGGCATTAATTGCCTTCCTGTGCCTATGTGATATCACTTAACATCATGTCCTCAAGGTCCAAATGGCAGCGTGTCCTTTCTGTGGATGAGTAATATTTCATTGTAAATGTGCATTCCATGCATGCAATTTCCTTTTCTTCCTCATGTGTGTGTGGACACTTAGGTTCTTTCCCTCCTTAGTTCCTTTGCCTAGTGACACAGTGATCTTGAGAGTTCGGTTGTCTCTTTCGCACACTGATTTTTTTCTTTGGATATTCCACCACTGCCAGAGCTCCTAGATTCTAAGGTGACTCCACTTATTGTTATGTGAGGAAGTTCCAGAGGTAGCTGCACACACAGCAGACAGGCCATGCTACCCTTGATTCCATTGGATAAATCCTGAGGGACACAGCTGGCTCACACAGGAGTTCTAGCTCTAGTTCAAGAGACCCCCAGACTGGCTGCTGTGGTGACTGCACCGGTTTGGACTCCATAGTGGGTAAGGGTCTTCTCCTTGTCACCAGCATCTGTTGTTTCCTTGGTTAGAGCCACTCTCTCTAGTGTGTGTCTCCATGTTACTTTTTCAATTTCAGTTTGGAGTCAAGGTCTCACATGGCTGAGACTGGTTTTGAACTCCTGATCCTCCTGCTTCCATTTCCTGAGTGCTGAGATGACAAGCACTGTGTGACATTATTACTGGGAACATGAACAAATAGTTTCCTGTCACTCCAGATAGGAAACTGACAACAGGACAAATTGCAGATACCACCAAAGTCCAACTTGTTGGACCATGAGTTTTATTGAGGTTTCCTACAGGAGCAGAAATGACTTACAGACAGCTGCACCACCAAAGCCCACCCCACCTCTTCTACAGCCTCATCACACCCACCCTAAACCCCCTCATCTACAGCCTGAGGAACAGAGAAGTCTGAATGGCCTTCATCAAGGCCATGGGCAGGGTAGACTTCAGGGTGAAGCAGTGACATTCTGGGATGCTGGTTTTCCCAGGAGTCCTTCTGTAAGGCTGGATACATGCGTGGTTTACTGCAACTGGCCAGCTTCCTCCTCCAGGGTGCACTTCTCACTTCCGTATGAAAGCTAGAAGTTACAACTCCAGCTCTGGGTGCATGCCTGTCATCCCTGCACTAGTGCAGGGGCACCAAGGCAGGAAGGGTACCTCAAGTTTCAGTCAGCATGAGACACATAGCAAGAAGCTGCCTCAAAAAAAAATACATTTAACCAGGCAGTGGGGGCACGTACCTTTAATCCCAGCACTCAGAAGACAGAAACAGGTGGGCCTTTGAGTTCAAGGTCAGCCTGGTCTACAGAGTGAGTTCCAGAGACAGAAACTTGATTTTAAATGTTTCCTGGGCAGTGTAGTCAGCATAGGGTTGAGCCCACCTGAGTTCAGTGTCAGGAGGATAGCATTCCAACCTGATCCTGGATGATATTTTTCTGACCCCCCTGGCCTGGTTTCTCCAGCTCTTTTTCCGGTGCTTTCTATTCTCCTCGGCATTCCCGTTACCTTTCAACACACTAACCACTGACAGCAGAGTCTAGTTTATCTGAAGGGATTTCTGTGGCTTCCTGTCACTGTCCTCATTACTGACAGGTGGTTCTCTCTTCCTGTCTCCAAGTCTTTGTCCCTGCTAAGACTTTCTCTAGCGTCTCAAGCCTCCTGCTACTTTCAAGACTGTGGCTCCTCCAACAGCCTTTCACCGGAGATAACTCAGACTCAGCAACTTTGGAGCATCCACTGTGTGCCTGGTGGTAGCTATAACAAGCAGAACATAGTAGAGTCCTGTCACGAAGAAGGGAGCCGAGACGTCATTAGATGGTGGCATGAACTGAGCAAGCAGGGAAATATGTGAAGGACACAGAGACACAAAACAAAAGGAGGTGGCCAGTTTTTCTGTACTTCTTCGTATGCAGAGAAAACATCACGTTGCATCGTCTAAATGGCAGTCAGTTTCCCCCAATTTTAATATTAGTTGCCCTTTAATTTCTGTCTTTTTGTTCAGTGCCAAATGTCATTAAAGAACAACTTACATCTTGTGCCTCTTCCGTTCTTCTTTCTTTTTTCCATTTTAGCATTCGTTCATACTTTTAGTGTTATCTTGTTTACATCTTGAACATTCAATGACCATTTCCATTTAGACAATCAGTCCCAATAAAGATTGTAAGCCTGATTAGCCACTAAAGCACATTCCAACAGTAAAGTAGTGTCATCATTTAAAAATATTTCCAGTGCTAAATACTTGTTTGTATGAGTCAGGACTTCATTCCATTGCCATGAGTGCTCATATGCTTATGGAGAGCCTCCTGTCTGCCTCAGACTAAGTGTAGTTTAAACACACACACACACACACACACACACACACACACTACACACATACCATACACACACTCCACACACACGCCACACATATACCATACACACACACTACACACACACCACACACACACCACACACACGCCACACACACTACACACATATACCATACACACACACTACACACACACCACACACACACCACACACACACACTACACACACATACCATACATACACACTACACACACATAACATACACACACACTACACACATACCATACACACACACGCACACACACCACACACACACGCCACACACAAACAGTTCATATATCAATTCATTTTATGAATTCTCTAGTTAATTCCATTTAAGCATTTTAGTTGCTTGCTGTTATACTTACATGCTCGAACAATTTAACTTGTCCCAAATTATTCATTTCATTTAGTTTCCTAAATAAAATTATTCATCTTTCTCCTTATGTGGTGTGTGTGTATGTGTGTGTGTGGTGTGTGTGCACGCACACATGTGTATATGTGTGGTATATATATGTGGAGTGAAATAATTTATTTCACTTATTCTCCAAAATGAAAACATTCATCTTTCTCCTTCTGTGTTGTGTGTATATGTGTGTGTTGTGTGTATGTGTGTGTGCGCACACATTCACGTGTAAAGGTGAGAGCACTACACTGGATGTCTTCCTCAGTTGCTTTTCACCTCATTCCCTTGAGATAGGATCTCTCCCAAGGAAGAACAGTTTGTTGTTTGGGCTAAGCGGACTGGTCAGTGAACCCTGGCTCATGTAGCATGTTCCCTAGATCTCTGGGGTGCTGCAAAGTTGGGGTATGGTATTCTGAAATGGATTCATCTCCTCTCCAGGCCTGATATTCATGTGCATATGACATTTATGGAAAAGACAACTACTTTTTCATGGAAATCATAGTTCTCAGTGAACACCAAATGCTGAGTCATGGAAATCATAGCTCTCAGCAAACACCAAATGCTGAGTCATGGAAATCAGACCAAATGCTGAGTTATGGAAATCAGAGTTCTCAGGGAACACCAAATGCTGAGTCAGAAGATAAAGGGAACTCTAGAAGAAGAGACTGAGAAATCCAGTGTTCATGTTTATTGCACAATGCATTTTCTCTTAAGAAATTCACAGAGGTGTGCTTTGCTACAGACATGGCTAACCATCATCATGGTATTAGCTGGGGATGAAATATTTATAAGGTAATCCATATTATCTTCATGGAGCATAGATTTTTTAATGATAAGAAAGGTCAGCAGAATCATCTAATGAGTGTAATCTAGGCTGTGATGATCTAACTAATCTGGTGGGAGCATGAGATTAGCTTTTAGCTACTCAGACTCTCTGACCGTAATTATTCATCTAAAGGAACGGTGTTTCTACTCAGACTCTCTGACCGTAATTATTCGTCTAAAGGAGCAGTGCTTCTCAAGGCAACGACAGGACGATGTCCTCCTGAAGTAGCTGTCTCACCTAAAAGTGAATCATGATTTCTTCCAAATGAAGACAAATGCTTGGTTACATGCCTTCACTTTCACATGGTATACCTGAAAAATGGTGGCTCCAGCTGAATTCATTTGACTTTTATTTTGATTTGCATATGCAAGCATATGTCTATGTAAATTTATTCCATGTGGGAGGCTGCTTTTGGAATCTACAGTAGGGGATTGGATTCTCTAGAGCTGGAGTTGTAAGAGTTTGTGAACTGTCTGATATGGGATCTGAGAATCAACTTCAGGTCCCCTGCAGGAACAGCACGCATGTTACCGCGCCACCTCTCCAGCACCTCCATCTGGATTTGAGCAGCCCAGTTGCATGTCCATAGTTTGGACTTAAACAGAATCATCCAATAGGAAAAAAGTTAATCCTGTAAATTTCATTTTATTACATTAATAAAACGACACTATAGAAATAAAGATCCAAGTGAGGTTTAGGTATTTAGGGAGTGAGTAGATATGGTATAGACAAGTGGTAAGGTGGATCTCATGAGTATGGAATAGCTTTCTTGTCAGATTGCGGTCGCAGTTACATGAAGCTCTATGTGTGACTAAACTTCACAAGACATATGTGAAGTTTCACCCAAACATGTACAGGAATGCAAGTGTAGTTGGGTGACCTCTGGGGACCGTGCTAATGTCAGCATTATTTTTTTTAATTTATTTTATTCTTACAAAACATGTCACTATTGAATAAAGAAGGATGAAAGATTCATGACTTCCCTGTACATTTGTAAATTACTTCTTTTGTAAATTACTTCTACAAAACTAAAGAATTTCAAAAATTGTCACTAGTTATCCCAAGAAATTCACATCTAATGCATCCTGGCTTCAGTCAGCTTGTTTGTTTCTTGGAGTAACGGCCTCTGCTCAATTATTTTACAGCAACGAAAGTGTCTCTCTTCTCAGACAATTTATACCCTTTAATTGGGTAATCACTTATAAGAGATGTGGGCAAAAATAATTACAGAAGGTTCTGAGAGGGGAAAACATTGTCTCAGATTTCTTAATCTAGGACCAGGACTAGAGGCAAGAATGATCTCTAATGAATGCTTGACTGTGTATAGGATCCTGGAGGGAGGTCTGAATATTCAGTAGACCCTGCTCGCATCCATACAGCTGTTAGAAATGGATTCAGGGATCCAGATTTAATGTAAATTGCTCTTTCTGGATACATCATGAAGGTCTGGGCTCAACGCATGCACAAGGCTGGCATTAGCAAGTTGTTCAACACTTGTCAAAGGAAGGAAAGACTATGCCTTGAAAGCTAACTGACCGTTGAAGCAGTTCCCTAAAGTGTGCTAAAATAAAGGGGAGACATGCATACGTTTTATGTTTGCTAGTATGTGTTTTATGTTTGTTTTTCCCTTTTTGAGATAGGGTCTCCATACATAGCTCAGGCAAGCCTCAAACCTGCAGTGATCCTCTGGACTCTGCCCCTCCAAAGCTGGGATTACAGGTGTATGCCACTCTGCTCAGCACGTGTGTGTGTTGATTTGTGTATTTTAGAGATAGTCCTTCCACTTCTGGCAGCATTCACACAGGAATACATTTTGTTGTTTTCTAAGTGCTTCTGCATAGGGGATGATGGTGGTGGCTTCCATTTGTCTGGGGTTCTTTGGAGTTTCCAAGTTCCTGTGGTATCTTTATAACAATATGCAAAACGTACAGAATGTAGAATTTTCAA
Organism: Myodes glareolus; assembly: GCF_982192425.1. Lineage (NCBI taxonomy): Eukaryota > Metazoa > Chordata > Mammalia > Rodentia > Cricetidae > Myodes > Myodes glareolus. The sequence goes on from NC_142026.1 coordinate 9,582,705, forward strand.
AATAATTAATTTTTTTATGTGTATGGGGTGTTTCACCCGAATGTATGTCTGTGTATCACTTGGGTTCTAGTGTGTCAGATCCTGGGCCTGGAGCTAGAGATGGTTGTGAGGCTCCACGTGGGTGCTGGGAATTGAACTCAGGTCCTCTGGTGGAGCAGCAAGTGCTCTTAGGTACTGAACCATCACTCTGACCCTGGTTCTTGGTTCTTGGAATCAGGGAGGGAAAGATGGTTCTGATTACAACATAACACCTATCCTATGATTTTTTTTCTCCTCCCCCAAATTCTCCAAAGGAAGGTGTGTGCTTTAACCTAATTTCGGCCCTTGTAGCATTGTTGTACAAACAGGAAAAAGGTACCTCATTTGGACAGATGCAGCCCCCGAAGTACACGTCTCAGGGGCAGAACAAGATGGTGATGCCTCTGTGGTGATGCCACTGTGGAAAGTTAAAAGCTTCTCCTTTCAAGGAGATGGAGCCCCACACCGTTGGCTTTGCCAGCCTGACTTTGGCTCACAGCCAGTACTCCATTGCTTCTTTGCTAATGCAGCATCCTTGGTGTACCCTCTCTGGGCAAGGTCCAAATCCACACTTTAAAACAAATTTCACTGAAACTGTAAAATGTTAGCTGTGAAGCAGGCCCGTGGAGGGAACTCTAACAGAATATTCCAAGGCAAGCCTGGCACTGACTGTATCACTTCTAGGTAGAGAATCGTGGCTCACACACTTAGTCTCAGCACTCAGTAGGGTAAGTACGTCAGGCGGAGGATGGCCTTAAGTTTGAGAACAGAGTGGATTTCAGAGTGAGATTCTGTCACAACAAAATATGACAACACCAACAAAAAGAAGAACTCGTTTTAACGAGTATGGTGGATAGAAGAGGATGGTGCTCAGCAGACATCCCCAAGTGCAGCTGTTGCTCATCTAGATCCCAGGTGTTCAAATGATGCTCTGGTACCCAGTGGATGCCGGTGGAGAATGGCAGCGATGAGGCAAATTTGATAATAGCAAACTCACACCAAATTAAAATGCCTAACTAACTGGTTTCTGAGTAATGCACTGGCTATGCTTAGTAGGAAGGATGTGAATGAGCCTTTGTGGGGCATCCCTAGCGATGCACAAATGTCCTTGCTGCTGACGGCATCTCTTGTAGGAGCCGGGAGGTCTTATCAAGGTGCACAATGTTGGTGAAATATTTGGCTTTCTGCTGTGCTCAGCCCTTCTGTTCCCACAATTGGCAAAACCTGAAATGGCTCAGGTAGCACAAACAAAGTACGAGTTAAGTACCACTTGATGCAATCTATTTTGAATGTTTTGTTTGAAGTACAACTTTAAAAAGGATTTTAGGGGGAACACATGGCCCGTTGACATTCCTGTAAGAAAGTTCTAATTACTTTAGAGGCAAGAAAATTCGGTAGCCTTTTCCTGCTTGTGTACAAGCCACACTTGAATCGTCTCACTATAAAATTTTAATATAAGAAAGGAGACGCCCCATAAATAACATTAATGAAAAGCAAACTGGCTGAACAGGTGCAAATTTACAAGGAGGTTGTGGGCGTGGGGGTCAACGTCTGGGTGATTGGCAAATAATAGAGTGGAGAGTCTGACTGGTCAAATGCAATGAATAAGAAAATGACTTTGGGTGAGGTGAGAAAACCCCTTTGGGAAACCTCTCTAGATGTTTGATTTGGTAATTAAATCTGCAGCTAGATGATATGCTTCAGGACAAAGGCCGTGAGACAGCTGCACGGCCATGCTGCCTTTTTGTGAGAGAGATGCGGCAACAAAACTGTGTTCTTTCCTTGTCTGTGTTTGAGTGATCTGGACACGGTGGGGCAGGAGCAGAGAAGCAGCTTTATTCAGGCTTGCAGTCTTCTGTGGCGTGTTTCTTTTGAATATCTTTCATCCTGGATAAAGCCCTGCCTCACATATAATGAATTTTCTAGTCATTTTATCCACCTTAAAAAACCTTCTTATTACTCATTTCAACCAAAAGAAAGATCTCTTGTTTTGGTAACTACAAAGTGTCATTTGGGGACTGAAGAGATGGTTCACCTGGTAAAGTGCCAGCCACACAAGCATGAGGACCAGAGTTCAGATCTCTGGCACCATATAAGACCTGGGCATGGTTGTCCATGCCTGTAATCTTAGCCAAGGGAGAAGTATGGAACCTGACAGATCTCCTGAGATCTCTGGCCCATCAGTCCAGTCAATTGGTGAACTCTGTGCAAAGAGAGACCCTGTTTCATGAAGATAAGATGGTCAGTAATAGTAGAAAACCCTAAATGTCAAAGACCCTCTGGCCTCCACTTGCACAAGCATGTGCACGTACGTGTGTTCACACACACACACACACCAACCACTATTCTGTTTATTGTAAGGATCCCAAGCACAATGCTGTTTCCCTCCATCTGAACCTACCACTGTACACCTCTAGATAGAATTGGCCTCAGACTCTCCGTCTTCCTCATTCTCCTCTGATCCCTGGAACAACCTTCTCTGAAGCTTGATGATCAGGCCTTGAGGATGTGACAGAAAGAGGATTTCAAGAAAAGGAATACAAACTTTCATTGTCTGGAGTCTCAGTTCCCTCTGTCAGTGTCGAATGTCTGTTCAATACTGATGGACCAGCTCTGCTGACTCATTTCTAAACTCTCAGACATGGGCTTCAGAGTCCGTACTGCAGAGCCCCTCCGGGTGTCACCTGGAGTGAGATTCAGAGATGGTATCCTATCTCGATCCTCTTGCCTTGAGGCTCTGGTCCTTAGAAGTGGAGGGCACAGTTCCCTTCCATGCAGCTGTACTTCTCCTTGTGTGGCCTTAGCAGTACTTGCAGGAAAAGCCTTTGAACTCTTTCAGGCTTGTTTTGAAAGCCCAAGAAGAAAAGACATCAGTTTCCTCAGACACACTTTCAAGTACTGTGTCACTTGGCTAAATGTAAACGGACCAGTGGGCCTGAGGGCCTGACAACTTCTCCATCTTACAGCATACACATAAGTATTCTGGAAAGCAAAGGACTGCTGCCGGTGGCTGACTTCTCTTCACAGAGTTGTAAGCCCTGCACTGGTGTTCTAACGTCACACGCAGGAATGTGGAATTCTTCTCACACCGTGAACAAAAAGGTAAGACCGAATAGTTGACCAAATCCACTCAAGAGAGGATTGGTTTTGGCTCACAGATACAGAGGGTTCAGCCCATGGTTGCTGGGCCTCATGCACTTGGAAGAACATCGTGGAAGCTGGAGAGGGTGTCAGAGAAGTTTCCTCACTTCTTGGTAGACAGAAATCAAATGAAGGGAATGTTGGTATTCATCTGGCTTTCTTTTTTTCCCCCTTAATTCTGGAGTTGGGAGTCCATGGATCGGTGCTGTTGCATTCAGAGTGGATTATCGCCATTAGTCAACCATCTCTGAAATCATCTTTCCAGCCCTCAGCCTATACTTTCCTCCAAATGTCATCCAGGAGACCATAAAAACCAACCGTGATAGTAAGTAGGGAGTGTCTGGAAGTCTGCCTCCCTATAACAACGGGCAGTCATAATGAGGAACAATGAAGCTCGTGCTGTTAAATTACCATAAAAAACTCCACTGTGTTTATTGAATCATATTCATCTGGTGACATGATTGGTTTCTATATTCCCCACAAATCAATGCATTGACTTCCTCTTCCTTGCTCAGTGATAAAGTCTCAGATATACAGATTCTAATATCCTATTTTATTTGCTCTTTGGCATCTGCTTGGGTCTAGATACCTGTAGGATGCTGAAAGATGGGAAATGAAAGAAGATAGATTTGCCTGTTTGCTTTTGGGATGCAGGGTGTGAATGACTTCCTATGATTTTCAGCCTCTGGATGCTTCAGCCTCTTACTAGTTTTCATAATCTACCCATATCTATTTGTATAATGGCTTCGTTACTGTCTCTTAAGCTATTCCCTTGGATATCCCACTGCATGCTTCTATAGACTAGGCATTGCATACATGAGCACTAATATGGAGGTCAGATACACACCTGTGGTGGCTAATTCTGCATGATGGCTAGTTGGAATACAGTATTCCAGATGTTGCTTCAAAGATTTTGTAGATGAGAATCACAACTGTAAGCAATTGGTTTTATTAAAGTAAATTTCCATAAATAATATGTGTGGATATCATTTAGTCAGTTGAAGGACTTCAGTGTAAAAACTAGTTTCCCTAAGAAAAAGGAATTACAGACAGTAGAATAGTTTCTACCTCTCTGAGCTCAATTCTGCCAGCTATGTAGTCTGAGTACTTTTCAGTCACCTCCTGTGAGACCCAGGTGAGGCTGGATCCTGAATGACACTACAGAAATTAGCTTCAGCATCAATTGATATAGTCAAAGTTGAGGTTACTTAGGGAAATTCTTTGTAGCATAAACTAAAGTGTGTGCATATGGGTGTGGAAGACAAACACTGAGACTTAAGCAATAACACACATCCAAGAGTGGGTGTAAGCCTTTCAAGAGAAACTCCTCATTAGTGGGTGTGTCTTAAAGCTCTCTCTTCACACACACGCACAAGCACAGGACAAATGCACACAGAGCGTTCATTCTCAAAAGACCTGGGCTTCATTCTAATACATCTGCTTGTGGCTTTGATCCCTGCAGTGTGGCTTTTGAAAGGATCCGGGAATACTGAAGAGGAGATTCTGTCCAGCATGACTTAGCAGGGCAAAAAGGTCACTTTACTCACCTCATAAAAATTCTCCCAAAGTTCTTTCAAAGTCCCAAAACATAGAACCTGACCATATGCTACTGCGTGAGTGTGCATGCATGCGTGTGTGCTTTTGTAGGTTTTGAAGTAACATTGCTCAAGAGATGCAATCTTCTAAAGCTTCAAAGATTAAGTAACACTATTTTGTACGCTTTGTTCTAAAGAGATTATGAGTGGATTATGAGGCACTTTTAGTGTTTACAAGTAATTAAATAAAACAGTTCAAAGAAGGTCAAAGAATTCTTATTATACATGTGTCGCAGATGGTCAAGATATGTTTATCTGTGAACATGGCTTGCACTCTTGTTTGTAAAAGGAATTCTAGGCCTTGGTAAGCTTTTGGAACAACTTACAGATATTTGTTTTGAAACAGGCTTCAAACTTAATAGTGGTGGATGACCTTGAACTTGTAAGGCTCCTACCTCAGCCTTAAAAGTGCTATGACAATAAGCAAGGGCCAACAAACTTGACTTCATGGTGAGTCTTAGACCAGGCTCCGGGTGAAAAGGAGTCCTTTATTTTCTATGTCCCCTTACTTTTTCCTGTTTTTTTTTTAAATACCCTGATTTATCCTATTTTTTCATTTGTGTTTGAACATCACAAGTGTACTATGTATTTTCTTCATTTTCTCTGGAGGACTCTACTGACTGAGCTGCCTTTCCATCCTAGCTATGTATGGACTATGGAATGTCACCTCCTGGGGCTCTAGTCTATGAAGTATAAGAGGAGAGGGTGGATCTATTTACTGTTTCATAAAGGCATAAATAGTAGAAGGAAGGCACTTCCTCTAAGGGAATTAGAGTGTGGTTAAGAAGGCCGAGCATGTATTAAAATGAGATGTCCTCTATAGACATTGTCTCTACTTAAGACTTAAACTTTCTTTCTCTTAGAGAGAGTGTTACTATCTAGTCCCAATACAGAATCTGTTGTCATGCAACAGAGGAGCAAGGGTGTATTGAAAACAAAGGCTATCTTCTCATTCTGCTTTTAAGAAACTTAGGTGAGTCTCTTAACCCAGTCTTCCATTTTCCACCAACTTCTACTAGCAGGCAATGCCAGACCTGTGGACACACCTGTAGTCCTAGAACTAAGGAAGCTAAGGTAGGGAGTTCATGAGTTTGAGGCCAGCTGGGCTACATAGTGAGATCCTGCTTTAAGCAAACAAACAAATAAATGGGTATGCTAGTGGTTTATAAAAAACAAAATCCACAACTACCTTTCTGAGCCTCATGTAGGCAATCACTGCTGCTACATGTTCACAACTATGATAACCTATGTTGCACACAGAAGACCATGCTCTACTACATAAAAGTAAGGAGGGACATGAGGGTGCAATGGAGCCAAGTTAGGAAGCAGGGCTCATCAGGAATGGGAAGGGTGAGAGAGGGTATGGGAATGCATTTAATCACAGTGCATTGCATACCAGTTTAATATCAAAACGAAGAGCCAGACCCAGCGAGGAGACAGCACAAGATGTTCATGGGGATGGGCTGAAATAGTTTGTGAACTGTGTGTGCTGCTCTTAGGAATAGGACAAGTCAGTTGCCAGCTTTCCCGACTTTAGAACTTAATGGACTTTCACTGTCCCCAAGGGACCCACTTGCAACAGTCATGGCAAATCATTCAGAAATTTCCAAAGACTACACACGGGAAACAAGACTGCACATAGCATGCCTTACAGCAAAGATGCTATTACCACCTACAGATGGACTCTCTTTGCGGGATCCCATTGCCTTTCTTCTCTCTCCTTTCTCTTTACCCTTTTCTTTGCCTCCTCTATCTGATATATTTCCATCATATGAACTAAATTCCACACCTCTTATTATTCCACAAAATAATCAAATAACCAAACAAAATAAATAAACCCCTGAAGTGAATTATACCTAGAAATACCATTGATAACTTTGGAGTCAGAATCTGCACTATCTAATCATATTAAAGTGTTTTTTATAGCACATATAATGAATGCTCTCTTCCATGACTTTACTAAATGTATTTGATATTTTTTTATCTCATTACATAAAAGCATGCCCAGTATGGCTAAAGAGATAAGAAGTCTGGAAGTTAGGATTAGAAGTCCTTCATTTGGTGGTTTTCCCTCTCATCTCCTGGAGCCCATGCAGCAGTAGAAAAATCTTCTTGTCAGAAAGGATCTCTGGGTCTAAATCATTTAATGGTCATGCTGTTTTAAAACAACACTATTAAAAGGGAACCCAGATGCATTTGTTTTATATGATTGGAGCTTGTAAAGTAAGATGAATGTTGGGAATTAAACAAAATTGGGATTCTTTCCTTGCAGGAAGAGAACTTTTGTTCTTTTTGAAGTGTGTTAATCTCACCCCACTCAAACTGTCCTCTACTTCAAAGGCTTGAGTCCTTCCTTACACACAGGGAGAAGAGAGGGCAGGTGGGAGGGAGGGAGTACAGGGCAGGTGAATGCCATCTGTTCCTTCTGCAAGTTTAGCTCTTGTGTTGAGGCCGTGGGGAGTTGCTGGAGACCAACTAGGGTTAGCTATTTTCACTTCTTTCTAGACACCTAAAGGTATAAGATGACGACTATTAAATGATTCTTTTCAAAATTACACATACATACCTGCACACAGATATACACGCAGTGGCTGAAGTAAAACTTGAAACAAATTAGAGTAGCAAATTATCGTTGGTCCCCCAGCTATCGGCTCTGTTAGCTACAGATCTTCACGGCAGGCTTGTGCGGCCCGTGCACAAAGGCAGCGAATACCACCATTGTTGGAAGGGCCGTATTATCTCTGCTTTTATGGAAATGGAAGCCAAATTAAGCAAAATTAATTGGCTTGCCCATAATCTAGCATTTAAATCTTTGTAGCTTGTTAGCTTCAATTCTTTTACCACCTCATATTATGCAAAGAGAAAAACAAATTCAATTAACTTCCCTTAGTGCTTTGTACAACAAATGAACAACCATTAATGTATGGCTGTAGAGTCCATCTCATTACAGTGTGGCTGGGAAGTTTATCAAAGCAAATAGGGCATTCAACTTAGTGTAGCTCAGGAGAATGACAGGGTCCTTCAATCAAGAAAAGGAGGCATGGGATTTTAATTTCAATTCTGTTTACTCAGAGTTGAGGAAGGGACAGACAGGAGCTGAAGTAAGCAGACCTCCATAAAAGAGCTCATGTTGCCATTATTATCCCGTTGGGGACCTTCATGTTACCATTTTGTTATAATGATACTTCACAATTTTGACCTTTTTCGACTAGTACAAGAAAAACGAATATTTTTGTGGTTTATCCAACTTTTTCCTGTGCTTTTAGTAAACTTAGTAAATGATGTGCTAAGTCCCCCATCTAAGGCCGGGCGAATTTCAAGGGATATTAAACCTGTTTCTGAACTAGTTATACATTACCCACTAAATATTATTTGGTAGAAAATGCTGGATGTCCAGAAACCTTATGATCCATTTTATCATCTTTTTTTATTTGATCCAGGAAGTTGATTTTCATGGGTGGTAAATAAAGTTTATATCTAGAAAGATGAAATCATGAAGCTTGTCAGTATGCTTATTGCAATTTATACCACCAAACAGGTTTGCTGTGACGTATAATAAAGCACGTTCAGTAGGGCAGGTAATAATAAAGGGAGAAAGTTAGATAAAAGATATAGAGCACTAAAAATATATATAACTGTAGCAGGCTATCTGTTGGGCCACCAACCAGTTCCCAGATTATGACACGGAGACTTAATTTTAGTTATAAGTGCTCAATTTTATCTTATGTTTGTCCAATTAGCTCTTATAAGTTAAACTAACCTGTTTCTCTTCATCTCCATTTTACCTTGGGGCCTTTTTTTAACCTTTCTTTCATTCTGTATGTCCTACTCCATGTCTGTTTGTCTGGTAGCTGCCCGGCTGGCTAGCCTGAGGGGTCTCCCTCTCTTTCTCTCTGTTCTCATCTCTCTCTCTCCTCCCCCTTGCCAGCCCTGCTTATTCCATTCCTGGCTAACTATTGACCACTCAGCTTTTTACTAGATCAATCTGCTGCCTTAGGCAGGCCAGGTGAAACAGCAATACAACTTTACATAATTTAAAAAAAATGCAGCATACCTTTACATAGATAAAGTAATATTCCACAACATATAACATGTGTGGGACAGTTTGCAAAAAAAATGTTAATTTGTTCTAAGCTTCCTGACTGCAAAGCAAAAAGAAAACCCAATGATTTTCCTTGAATCAAAAACTTCCATTTTGTTTTACCATTGTTATGGACAATGTTCACATTTTGTTATAGCCTCCAAAACTAGGCAAAGAAATTCAGAAATCAGAAACGAGAATATAAGGAAATAAATGAATGAATACCCACAAATAATGAAAAACCCCATCCTATCTGCAAATTCCTCCTTGGCAGTTGTGAAGGTTTGCAAAGAGGATGCTAGACTCTCGTTGTGAGTCCGGAAACAACACAGGATGACTTGGGTAAGTGTCTGGAGGTCTCGTTAACAAGCTGCCTAGTTTTGATCTGAATAAACATTTTTCTAAAATAGTCTAAAATTCCTTGCAATCTTTTTTTTTTGCCTCCCTTTGACCTTTGTTCTAGTGCCATCATTTGTTTTAAAAGTCAAGCCAGCAGAGTATGTGCATGGTGGTGACAGGAATCACAATGCTTTGAATGAAAGTAACTGGAGGTTTTTACCCACCCACCTGTTCCTGAATAATTACTCAGAGGCTTAATATTAATTATAAATGTTTGGCCTATGGCTCAGGCTTATTACTAGCTAACTTTTACATTTAAATTAACCAATTTTTATTAATCTGTGTATTGCCACATGAGTATGGCATTACCTCATTTTCCATGTCTTGCTTCCTCAGGGACTGCTTGGTGTTTCAATTTCTCACCTGGCTCTATCCTGCCTTGCCATAGGCCAAAGAAGCTTTATTTATCAACTATTGAGAACAACATATATTCACAGCATACAGAACATCCCAGAGCATATGAGTGTATGAAATTCTCAAAGAACAAACTTGATAAAAGCTTTAAAAGAAAAGAAAATGAAAGTAACATGTATTTTACTTTTTATTACAAAGTACAAAAGTAATATGCTTTGCCTTGGAGAGACATCAAGAATGGACCCATAAAAGTAAACATGCAAATGAGCAAAAGTTTGTAGTTTCACTTGCCTAGAGAAAACCACTGACATTGCCTTGATTTATGGATACTTACCTGCATTTTGTAGCATGAAGTTTCATTGTATTTTATTTGTTAAGCTAATGCAATTTTAAATTGAATTATTGGTCCAAATCCAAACAATGTCTGAGATTCACTAAGTTTATTAGGTTAAATATGAATAGATATTTGTGATAACCTGGGAATTCAAGGCTAGCCTGGGTAGCATAACAAGACATTGTCTCAAGAGAAGTGCTAATTATGATGGTTTTTTGTTTTACTCTTGAGAAATTTGAGGTGAGAGGGATGTGGATTCAAGGTTAGCCTGGGATACACACTGAGACTGTCTTATACCTCTCAGTCTTTCCTTTCCTTTAAATTTAGCACCAACCACATGTCAGATCTTGTTTCAGCTTCCAGAGTTCTAGAAATTGGGTGATATAAACAAATAAAAAACATAATGATAGGTACAAGGTCCTATTGGACATGGTGTAGATGTAGGTGCTGAAGTAATAGGTTCAAGGTCTTGTTGGATGCTGTGGATGTAGGGGCTTAAATAAGAAAAGGCCAGGAGGGTAGGTGGACACCAGTGAACCATTTCTGTAAAAGGAAATTCTGTAATGTTTTCAAAGAACTATGATCACAATAACTACAATTTCATTTATTTAATCCTTACAGTTTGTCTTAGAATTTTATTGCTGCAATGAAACACCGTGACCAAAAAAGCAAGTTGTGCAGGAAGCGGGGGAGTGTTTATTTGGCTTACACCTCCACACTGATGTTGATCATGGAAGGAAGTCAGGACAGGAAGTCAAACAGGGCAGGAACCTGGAGGCAGTAGCTGATGCAGAGACCATGGAGGGTGTTGCTTTCTTGCTCCCTGTGACTTTCTCAGCAATGTTCTCTTATAGAATCTTGCAGTCCAGGGGTGACACTACCCTCAATGGACTGGGCCTCCTCCATCAATCACTAAGAAGTCTTATAGCCAGATCTTATGAAGGCATTTTCTCAACTGAGATTCCCCCCTTTCAGATGACTCTAGTTTGTGTGTCAAACTGACGTAAGACAAGCCAGCACACAGTTCAAGTACTTTACTTGTATTGTATCATTTAATCCCCACAGTAGGGCTTTGTGAATCTTTTACCTATGACACAGTCAAGGTTATCTGGAATATGATAGCGCATATGGAAACCCAAGTCTGTGCTCCTACCCATCACACCTTTCAGCATGATTGGGAGGAAGGGTAATTAAGAAGAAATAGCAGGAATCATTAGGCTCTGCTTTTTGCTACCAGTGATAGATTCTGGGAAAGTGTGGGGAGCCATTTTCTTTATACATGTATCTGCAATTAGTGGAAATCCACATTTATGCATCTGGCCTTGATGAAATTCAACAGATCTCAAAACAAAATAAATAGACATGAACTGAGGAAGAGGTTTATGGAGGAGAAGGGCTAGAAGACAGGTGTGATGGAAGATGGGAGGGTGAGGTCAGTTAGAATGGTCAGTGTGCATTGGGTACAGGTATGACATTATTGGGAAACTAATTTAATTAATAAAGCAATAGCAGACAGAGCAAAGTTGTGGTGACAGGCATTTGTCTTGGCTTTGGTCAATTAAAACATAAATTTTACCCTATAAATAAAAAGAAAAGAACGGGGCAGTGGAGGCACACACCTTTAATCCCAGCACTTGGGAGGCAGAGGCAAGCAGGTCTCTGTGAGTTAGAGGCCAGCCTGGTCTTTAGAGTGAGTTCCAGGATAGCCAGGTCTATACAGAAAAACCCTGTCTCAGGAAGAAGGAGAAGTAAGTGGAGGAGGAGGAAGGAGGAGGAAAAAAGAAGAAAAAGAAGAATGAGCGAAAACAAGAAAAATATAGAATGTTTCAAAAAGGCTCTATCAACTTTAACTTCATCCTCTAAGTAATGAGAATTAGTAAACATTTAAACCCTAAGAGTGACAAGACTCATCTTGATGATTAGAAAGGTAAAACCGGAAATATTGGGTGTATGAGTTGTGACTTGGCCATGAGTTGATTGATTATTTCTGAAATTTGAAGGTCAAATAATGGCAGACTACATGAAAGGGGAAATGGGGAGAAAGGCTTTCCGGTGGAGTCATCAGTCTTTGATTGAATTGGCTTAGAGAGAGGGAGAGGCACACAGTGCATAGGAGTTCAAAGTTCATGGTGTGGGCTGCAGGGCAGGCACAGGATTAGAAATGGAGCCAATGTAAGGAGCTGGTTTCCAGATCTTTGATGGCTTTCATTTGGGATGGATGGAAAGCGGCCTGCGCAGTGATGTGCAGGAGCCATGGTGGGTAAATCTAGGACGGCTGGGTTTATTGTTTGGGAGAACACCTGTTTGGTTTAAAGGCAGAGCTGGGTGTTGCCAGGGCTACACTGAGTTTAGGATGTACGAGACCAAGAACCCGTACATGGAGAAGCAGATGACAAAAATCTGTGAGCCATGACAGGAGGAAGGACAGGTACAGCTAGCAAAAAAGGAACAACTGAGGAATGGAGTCAGAATGCTTCCCCAGAGACCAGTGCAGCGATAAATATTTCCCATGGTTGAGAACTGAGACTTTAGCCCTGGATTTGGTCATTCATCTTTTTCAAGAAAGCAGGGTGATTTGTTTGTTTGGGTTTTTAGTTTGTTTTATGCTTTTTTTGTTTTTTACAAGACAGGGTCTCTCTGTGTAACAGTCCTGACTGTCCTGGAACTCGCTTTGTAGACGAGACTCGCCTCAAACTCATAAGATCTGCCTTCCTCTACCTCCTGAGTGCTGGGATTAAAGATGTGAGCCACATGCCTGACAAGAAAGGAGTTTCATAGTCTGTATAGAATGTAAAAAATAAAGAATTCCCCCATTTTCTGAGTAATTGGAACATGAGAAATTGGATGCAGTTAGTGCGGAATATTCTCCTGAGAGTTGTAATAGTGAGAAAGGAAGGACGCCAGAGAATGGTGAAAATGTGGATCATCCTCAGTCTAACCAGAATTGTGTTCGATGTTTGTAACACGAGGGCCGGCTTGTTGGGGTTTCTGTCCCGCCCAGTACCCCAACAAGCCAGCAAGTCCCAAGGAAAATCACACACAAGACTCCATAAGGTTATAAACTGATTGGCCCATTAGGTCAGGCTACTTATTAGTTCTTATAACTTATCTTAACCCATTATTCTGATCTATGTTAGCCATAATGGCTCCGTACCTTTCTCATTGTGACAGCTTACGTGTTGCCTCTTCGGTGGTCTGTACAGGAGTGGCTGAGGGAGCTCTGCTTCCAGAATACTCCCAGTCTCTTTGCTCCACCCCTACTTCCTGTCTGGCTTTCCTGCCTATACTGCCTGCCTGGCCAATCAGCGTTTTATTAAAATACATGATTGACAGAATACAGATAATTCTCCCGCACCATTTCCCTCTTTTTTTTTTTTAAACAAAGGCAAATACCCATAGTCCATTTGTTGGGAATGTGGGCGTAGTATTTCAGGCTACTTCCTGCTGGTTGGGGGCGCTGATAATCTTATGGGGACCTAAAGAAAATTTAGAGTTATAATCAAGTCCTGACTGAAGTATCCTGTGAGTCTTCATCATCTTAGGCAGCAGTCTTGAATCTGTTCTGGATATATAACTCAGACATCTGGGCCATCTGTTCCTGTCGGAGATTTCTCAGGTGGCCTCCCTTGGTCATACTGGATTTTTCTTAACTCAGAATGAATCCACAACCTCTCATTTTCTGTGGAAACAAAAGCAAAATCTCTTCTCCAAAGTAACAAACCTTTTGACTTTAGTTTTGAAGCCAAGGTATTTTCAAAATACCTATTTTGGGTTAGTTCAGCAGTATTTATAAACAACAGTCCTTTAGCAGCTGTTGCTCCTTCCTCAGCATTCAAACAATTCAAAGAGAGCATAATAGCATACAGTATCACGATTCTCTGTGTATTTTCCATCTTTATGCAGCTTTATTTTAACCTCTATTTTTTTTTATTTCTACTTTTAACTTTTGGCTTTTTGAGATAGGTTCTCTGTATATATCTTTGTCCTGGAATAACTCTGTAGACCAGGCTGTCCTTGAACTCACAGAGATTCTTCTGTCTCTGCCTCCCCAGTGCTGGGCTCAAAGGTGTATGCTACCACACCTTGAACTCACAGAGATCTGTCTGTCTCTGTCTCCCAGGCATTGGGATTAAAGGCGTGTGCTACCACACCTTGAAGTCACAGAGGTCAATCTCTACCTCTGTCCCTTGAAGTTTCAGAGGTCAACGTACCTCTGCCTCCCAGGCATTGGGATTAAAGGTGTGTTCTACCACACCCAACTACTCTCTTTCTTCCCTTTTTACCCTAAGAACTTTAACCTTTAGCCTGTATATATTTTTAACACATAGTAAACCAGTTAGAGGTTTTTTTCGTCTTTGAACCTCTCTTTACTGTATCTCTCTCTCTTTTTTTTTTGACCACATGAGTCTAAAAACCATGGCTTTGACGGCTGGATCTAGGCCATTTCTTAGCTTTCCAGCCTCATGGCAGAGGTACTGCTGAAGCCATTTTTATTGCCACAACTCTGTGGCATTTCAAGGTCCCTGCTAGCAAGCAAGCTGCAGCATTCTGCTCACAGACCACACTCAGTCGGACTGCCTGCCTGAAAGAGTCAGAGATTGCCTTGGCAGGACAGCCCAGAAAGCCGGCATTTTAAAACAGCACAGCTTTTTTCCTGCTACTGCTGAAAACCCGAAAAGCATGCGTTCAGCTTTTCACCAACACCATTTAAGTGTTTCGTGGCAGGACCTCTTAATGAGCTGCAAGGTTTTGCAGCTAAAGCTGAGTCAGGAAGCCTCTCTTAGATGAGAGCACTTGCTTGCCTCTAGCAAGCAGAGCAGACCTGAGATATTGCTGCTACCAAGAAGGCATGATTTACTCTATTCTTTCCCAAGCTTTCTCAAGCTTTCTGTGGATTCAGTTATCCACGTCTGGGCGCCATATGTAGTAAGAGGGCTGACTTGTTGGGGTTACTGTCCCTCCCAGTACCCCAACAGCCAGCAAGCAACAAAGAAAATAACACAGAGTCTACATCAGGTTATAAACTGATTGGCTCATTAGGTCAGGCTTCTTGTTAACTCTTATAACATATATTACCCCATTATCCTTATCTATGTTAGCCATAATGGCTCCGTACCTTTCTCATTGTGACAGCTTACATGTTGCCTCTTCGGTGGTCTGTACAGGAGTGGCTGAGGGAGCTCTGCTTCCAGAATACTCCCAGTCTCTTTGCTCCACCCCTACTTCCTGTCTGGCTTTCCCGCCTATACTGCCTGCCTGGCCAATCAGCGTTTTATTAAAATACATGATTGACAGAATACAGATAATTCTCCCGCACCAGATGTTATCTATCAATATTTGCTGTCCAATAAGAGGATAGGTAATAAGTTCTAGAAGTTAAAATCTAGGACAATGCATACTTTGCTGGGGGAGACCAGAAGACAGCAATGCAGTTCAGAGTCTCCGTGAAAGAACTTCAGAGCACAGCTGTGGTGTGAAAACTGAGCTGAAATTGGCTGGAAAAAGAAGCCATGTAATGAAGATGCTTCTTTGAAGGTAAGGAGCACCGTGCACACATTTCCAAAAGGAAGCAACTGCAGAGCGTAGTGGATCCACATGAAATTCCATTTGACTCACGCGGTGTAGGGGTGGTAGGAGAGTGATGGATGGCTCACACAGTGCAGGGGTGGAGGGGGAGTGATGCAAGAAGAGGCTCAGAGGGTACACAGAGGTGTCACAGAGAAGTTTTTGAGCCAGCGTGGAGTGTGTTGGTCTCTCGGAGGTGATAGGATCTTTGAGATGGTGCTTGAAACTAGAGAGTGACACCATTCTATTTACAGCTTAGAAAGTGGCTCTGGTTCATTGCTTTGGATATCTTAGGAAGGAGAGTGATACAATGAGTGAAAAGAAAAGAACAAACCCTCAGTAGACAGTACCAAGCATCAAGAGCTTAGGGCTGTGCCAACAAAGACATTGACGTTGGAGAAAAAAAAAGTTGGACTTAGTAGACTGTACCTAAGCATTGAGAGTTTAGGGCTGTGCCAACAAAGAATTGACATTTGAAAAGTAAAAAGTTGAACTTGTCTTTAAAAGGATTACTAGAGTGATATTTTGGCGATTGATGAATTGCGGGGCTTAGAGAGGAGGTTAGACTAAAATGATTGTATAAAGCACTCCAGGTTAGTTTGGAGAAAGGATGTGCTCTGATTTTGATATCAGTTTTTGATATTTGATTTTGAGATGACTCTGAGACAGAGCAGGAAGGAAGCTTCATAAGACATCTTGAGGTACATAGAAGGAGCACTGCAAAACCTAAGGATCTGGGGGGCAAGAATACATGGATAATTGTTGAATTCACTAGAAGAGGGGAGGTCATCAAGAGAGAGTGTAAACAACCAAAGAGGAAAGAGAAAAGACTTGTGAGTGGTCCTAAGATTTAAGAGATGAGTAGAACCATTTCACCCAAGAGATTAAGAAACATGAGGGAGGTTAGAAGAGAAGGGAAAAGTGTGGTGATGCAGATGTAGATGCTGAGAGACCGAGGATTTCAAAGGGAGTGGGTGGATAATACTACATGCTATATAGGGATAAAGTAGGGACTAAATAAAAATTGTTAGTTCTCCATTGCTTTGACCAGAGTATTGTAGGTTCCTATTTGTATTTTTTTCTAGTATGAATAAGTAGATGTCTTTATAGTTCAAGTTTAGTCTTTGCACAAGTTATACAAAGTAAACTTAACATCACGGCACCTTCATACCAGCCCAGAGTGCAGTACTACAGAAAGCAAGAAGAGTACGTGTGAGCTTGTCACACGCCCAGTAACTGACATTGTGAATTGATTTTATCTCACATAGCAATCCTTTTAAAGACCGTTTAATAGGAGATGAACTTGGAAGGGTCAAGTAAGCCCCACAAGGTTGCAGAGCTTAGAAGAGCCGAGAGGGGATTTGGACCTAAGCCTGGCTCCCAAGCACCTGCTCAGTAGGGAATGCTTTGATTTCTCTGACGAAAGTCTATTAGAGAGAGAGACAAAAAAAAATCCACAGAAGTAAGTGTAGGTTTGACATTTTTGGCTGAATTATAGTTTGACTTTAAAATATTTTAGATTAACTTATTTTATGTGTATATAAATACAGCTTTGGCTGTATTCACGTTTGAGCATCACATTTGGATCTGCTGCCTGTGAACACTAGAAGGAAGAGCTGATTCCTTGGGACCTTACAGAGTTACAGGTCACTGTGCACTGCCCGCTGGATTTTGACAACTGAACCCTGGTCCTCTAGAAGAGCAATGAGTACTCTTAATGACAGAGTCAACTATCCAGGCCCTGCATGATAGTTTAAACTCGGCTTCACCAGTCACCGGCAATAGATGATGATGAAGTACACTTCATGCATAGGGGTTGAGATTTTGATGGACTTTTTTCAAAAACAAACAAAAAATCTCAAATACATTTTTACTTATGATGTTTTATACATATGTATCTGTACACACAAATTTAATATATTGTGTGTGTCATGTTTGTATAGTTGCATATGTGTGTATGCATATATGGAGGCCAGCAGTCAACCTCAGAAGCTTTTCAGGCAGTGTCTACAATTTTTTTTTGAGACAAGGCCTGTCCTTAGCCTGGGACTCACCGACTAGGCTCATCTAGGATGACAGTTCCTCTGGTGCTAGAATTATATTTGTCTATTTCCAGTTTCTTTTATGTGGGTTCTGGGGACCATTTCACTGACAGAACTATCCCAAGTCCCACATTTCAATTCTTTATTTCACTGCCAAACATTATCAGTTACCCACTTTGCTAATTATAATAGACTTACTTCCACCCTACATAAAAGTATTCTGAGATGAGTTGATTTTCTCTTCAACAGGTTGGAGAGGAAAGGAAATGTATTATTGTTCTTTCAAGGGTAGAAGGAAAAACATAACTGAAATGCTGCTATATGATTACTAAGCGTGGACTTTGCAATTATTTTCTTAATGTTTTAAATGAAGTAGGCAGGCCTCTATTTCTGAGCAATGTTCAGACTGGTCCCCGAAAAGTCTAAGTTTATATTCAGAAAGTCCACCTTCACATCTTACAGGCAAGAGCACTGAGAGAGCTTCAGTTAGTACAAATTTAAACACTTGCTTATGGATCAGACGAACAAGCCGTGGCATAGACCTTTTTGTTTTCTTCAGAAAAATATGATATCATAATAACTAAGAAGGCCAAGGTGGAATTTTTGGCTTCTTGGTGACCTGCCCCATCATACAGAGCTTTCTTATCTTCAGTTCTTGCCTTCAGCACCGTCCTGGACTCGCAGGAGCTGCCTGTGTGAGTAAGACACAAGCGAATGAGTATTGTAAGGTACTAGCTGCCTCTTTGCCGCGTGGCTACGCTCACAACTGTAGCTCTTTTGTCGCATGGCTACGCTCGCTACTGCAGCTCTGCCCGTCGGAGGCTGGACCCACGAAGACTCCTGCTCTTGTCTTTGGAGGAGACCTGACACCATTTGGGCAGGGAGATCTGGGCTTCTCATGTCTTGAGCCACCCAGGAAAGAGTGGCATGGTGTATTCTTGGGTAAGTTCCTTGGCTCTGTGAGATGTTGGTGAGAAGTGAGGCTGGACTGGGGTGTTAAAACATGTATGGACCACACTTTGCCTGATCTGGTAGGGGTGCTATTTCTGTTTTGCATGGCTGTGGTGGCTCTGGTCCACACTGTTAGGAGGTAAAGTCCAAAGGAAAAAAATTTTCCCCACCAAATACTAATGCTGTTTAAGAACATCTGCCTTGCGGTTCTGATTTCAGAACCGCAAGGGGAGCGATCGCCCACTGATACAAGGCGACTGATCTAATGAGAGTTCACCAAGGCCAGTTGACTGAGACTGAAGGAGCGCTTGATCCAACCAGATTCTCTGGAGGAGGCTGGATTCCCTGAATGTGGCTGACCCGAAGTTTTTCTAAAAAGCCATTGACAATGACTCTGGGACTTGTTTCCTCTGCATATTCTGGTTTTTTGGGGATCCAGTCTGTTTGGATACTCACCTTCCTGGACCTGGAGGGAGCGGGGAGGAACTTGAACTACCCACAGGGCAGGAAACCCGGACTGCTCTTAGGGATAGAGAGGGAAGAGGAGAGGTAGTGGGGGGAGTGGGAGGGTGTTGGGAGGAGGGACGAAAATGGAAACTTTTATATTTTAATAAACTTAAAAAAAAAAGAACATCTGCCTTGTATGAAGCTGCTGGAAGGCTGACCGCAAGGTCCTGTAACCCATCACTGTTCCCCGTGCCATGACTTATTCTTAGCCTGGGCCTCACTCACTTATTACTTACCAAAGTGTAAAACTGAAATTACTTATTCACCACCCCGCCGCACAGATGTAGTCACCTTGGTGGCTGTAGGGTGTTAGTCTGGACTTTAGACCGATATTTACTGTTTGATCTCCTTTCTTTTGGGGTTATAGACATTGCTGACCAGGTGTGTAGACTCATGGTTTTCTCAAAACTTAGGACTGAAGGGAAGACTTTCTTCCTTCATTCGGTGGAGTTTCAAGCTGTGTGGGTCGTCACTGAAAAGAGTCCGCGTATTAGAAAGGCTGCATGAGAGGACAGGGTAGGGAAGGTCACCACAGGTTCTTTACTGTGTCATGTTCCTCGAGAAATATTGCCTACAAGTTTCAAAAATACAATTTAATTTTCCAGTTAAATCGTAATTATTTATTTCATTTCTAAAGAGGAATAAATTCTTAAGAGCTTAGGTTGCAAATGTAATTTCAAGACAAAAAAAAAATCAATGTATAATGCGTTTTGTGAGCAAGGTGACCTGAAGATGGTTTAAAAACAAACTTGAAAATCTTTGCTTATGCAGCACCGGCTTTTTTAAAAGTTATTTTTAAAGGCTGAGGAATTAGACACCTGTTGTTTCGCCAGCTGGTGGGGATGTTTAAAAACGCCTATCTCTCTTCGGCCTGCAGCTCCGTCTGCACCTGCTGCTCCTTGAGTTATGGGCGTCTCACACTTGGTAATTTAATAAGGTTAGGTCCCATGACAGTGTGCTGCAGTTGTCCCGCAGGGAGAGGGAAAGCACGTTCACAAAGTCTTGAGAGGAAAGCATCATGCGTAGAGTTTGAAAGTAACAATTTGGGACCACTCAGGCACCGTGGTTTTCTGGCTGAAAAAAAAAAAATTAAAGAAATGTAGGTGATGAGAAAGTAGCTACAAATTGTAAAAGAAAAAACGAGCCCTTTGTGATGTAGCAATCACTCTCTCTACACTTTGACCTTCACGTTATTGAAATCACTTTTGTGCGTTTTTTTTTTTTTTTTTTGCGTGTGCGGGGGTGGGGCGGTTTCTCTGTGTAACCCTGGCTGTCCTATAACTTGCTCTATAGACCAAGCTGGCTTCAATCTCAGAGATCTCTGCCTGCCTCCCAAGTGCTGGGATTAAAGTCATGCACCACCACTCCCAGTTTGAAAGCATTTTTTAAATTAAAAAAAATTGACAATTTCAGATGTGTACCTTTTCAGTTTTTTTTTAAAAAAACTGTTTTATTACCTCATATAATAATTAAAAATAAATGTGTATGAGACTTTAGTGTACGTCATTTACTAGTTCCGTTTTCTCAGATCCCATCACTTTTAGACTGGTGACAGAAAAATATCATCTCTTATCCAGAACAACACAATCTTGTACATGTGTGTGAAATAAGCATTTTAGAAGAAAACAAAAAAAAATATGTATTGAGAACCTCATCGTTCAATAGGGTAGTCATGAGCCACCTGTAGCCGCTAAATTAAAATCTTAAAAAAGTTAATATGAAATATACTTAAAAATTCAATTATCCCACTTCACCTTCTCAGCAGCACTGGTGTGGTCCCTTAAAGCAAACCGCAGACACAGCTTTCCGTTTTCCGAGATACGCCCTCTGTGGTGTTTCCAGTTCACGAGGTCATAGTTCCCTTTCCTTAAACACGTGATTGCGGCATCCCAACTTAGCCACAAAAGCACAGGTTAGTGACTATAATACAAGTGCCTTTTCCTAGATAGGAGTTTGTTGACCTGAAGTTGCCAACATCCCCTCCCAAGAGCTATGCCTAGGCAGGTACTTCTGAAACCAGAGCCCTCTTTGTTACGGTGTCTTTTCAGGGAAGTGGGGGCACCTACATCGTGCTAATACTTCCTACTTCTAGGGTCTGCTGTGGAAAGATTTAAGTCATATATCGAGGAGATAAAGCTTATTCTGTAAATTTTTCCATTTAATTTCTGTGCTTCTTTGATGTTCGGTAACGGGCTAAGCTGAGATGCGGACACTTTGTGGGAAGCAGAACACGCCGTAGTGGGAGAGGCATAGCAATAATCAGAACCCTGAGCGCTTGAGCAATAATCCCTTCACCCTGGGGAGGTTTGTTTGCTTATTATTTATTATTTATTGTTTTAAGCAGCGGCTAAAAGACCACATTGGATTTTATTTTTGAAGTCATCAGAGAGAAAAGTCAAAATCTTCTACAGTTTTCCAATAGGCTAATTGTCACTACAAAGGAAGTAGATCAAGCCATTAAAAACTGATTAACATAAATTTGAAAGACCTAGTTTTACCTTAAATTGCCTATAGAGTCTATTAAAATGCCCCAGCACCTATCTGAATTTCCTGGTTCTTTATTTAACTTTTAAAATAATATATAACTCTTAATTATTCAATTTGTTATTGCTTTGTAGATTGTGATGACCTTAATTTTTTGCATTATTATTTATTCACCTTATTGTTTTCATTTGTGTGTATATGTGGGGAGTAGGGCATGGCCCACATGTGTTGAGCGGAGGGTAAATGTGTGAGTCCGTTGTCTTCCACCATGTGCATCCCAGGGATGAAATGAGGGTCTTCAAGCTTGCTGACACATGCCTTTACCCACAAAGCCATCTCATCTGGTCCTTCGGTGATAAGTTTTTAAAATAAATTTGTCATTCATCAGTATTTTTTATAATTTTCTATAAGAATTGAATTCTTAAAATCTATTTTCATAAAACAAAAAAGTAACACACACACACAACTTGAATATTCCAGACTGACCAAGTTTATTGATACAGTGTTTTAAGAATGTTGTGGACCCAAGTAGATGATAAAGGTGGTGCTTGGACTTGAGATTATCAATATTTTATTCATATCCCCTAGAACAGTAGATGCCTGATTTGTGTGTTATGAAAAACGCACGGCTTATAAAAATTTAGGGAACCCTTCAGTCTAGAATGGTCTAGGTTGTTTTGATCTTCTTGGTAGTGGTAAGCAGATGTGGACAGTTAGCCATGGGCGTTCTTGAACTGACATCTGGCCAGTCTTCCCAAACACTGTGTTCTGCAGGGGAAACAGAAGCAAGTTAGATGTTGATAGCAGGTGTTTGGAAAGAACATTCTG
The DNA here is from genome assembly GCF_982192425.1 of Myodes glareolus. Lineage (NCBI taxonomy): Eukaryota > Metazoa > Chordata > Mammalia > Rodentia > Cricetidae > Myodes > Myodes glareolus. The sequence goes on from NC_142026.1 coordinate 9,605,004, forward strand.
GAGGAAATGTGAGCCAACACTCGCAAGGCAAAGTCACACCCTAGCTTTAAGAACCTGCTTGTCAGCCCTTGAACCTCAACTATCACAACATAGTTTGTTAGAGCAGTATTTGTTAAAAGTTAATGTTATTCAAGAAATTTAGGACAGTAGTGTTACTTGCCAACTAAAATTAATCAACTAGTCTCTGGTTAGTTGAATTTCTACTGTTTAATTGTAGTAGAGTTTAAAAGACAGGGTTTGTAGACAGAAGCAAAAGGATTTTCTTGTACACGCATATAAATATGTTGTATCTATTGTCTCAAGAGAACAGCATATTCTGGTTAATATAAATAACCTACGATTAGGAGGCAATACTTATTTTATCTAAAGCATATGCAGTGAAGCTGCTATTTCTTTCAGCAAAATATCAGGCAAGCCTTGCATATTAAAGAGAGAGTAGGTGTGTACCTTCCAAACTCCATTCACACAGACATGATGTGCTTGACAAAAGCTGTTGGACAATATATATAGTTGAGAGTTAGAAAAGCCAAAGTGAATTGAAAAGAAGTTGAGATTTGACTTTATTTTCCAGATGACTATCAATTTTTCTCAATGATATTATTAGAGGCTATTCTACATAATATATTTATAACAAACAAAGAGGAATTACTTTTGAGTAAAAAGGACTTTATAGCAAAGATTGATTGGTGTGGCTGTATGCCTTTATTTCCTTTGCTTCTCTTTCCTTCTCCTCCTTTTCTGTTTTCTTTTTTGTTTATTTTTTTCTTATGCTTGTTCTAAATTTGGGACACCATAGATTTATTGAAATGTGACTGGTATTTGGAAAGATAAAGTTTATTGGGAATACTGTAAATTTCAAATAATATTACACAGCTTTATTTTAAATATTTACTTTGAGTATATATTGCTTTCATACCCTTTGTGTAAAACTGCTGTAAACTGGCAACTGGAAATAAGTACTTGTTACTATGAGGTGGTATTTCTCTCTCTCTCTCCCTCTCCCTTCTTTCTGTGTGTATCTCTGTTGCTCCCCCACCCACCCGTGTGTATGTGTGCTCATCAGTGCTTTGCTCTCTCTTTCCCTTCTTCCAGCAGGGTCTCACTCTGTAGCCCAGGGCTGGCTCTTCTTTCTTCAGCTTCCTAGAAATATAAATGTATGCTACCATACCAAGCTATTAAATGGTTTTCATGTAAACAGGGCCACTAGACAAAGAGTACTAAATTTCAGTACCAGTCTTGCTGTAATGATTTGATCATCGATTGATCAAAGTAACTATATTTCTTTGACCTCCAGTTTCTTGATTCTCATGACTTTTGTCCCAGTAAAAGATTCCAAAATCTGTTCAACTCTGGTGTTGTATTGCACTTAATTCTAATTTAAGCCATGTCTATCCCTCATGGATATTGTGGAAAAGCTAAGAGAAAACATAAGGAAACACAGGTTAAACTGTAAGTCTGCATGGGATTTCCAAAAAGCTCTGGAATTAATTCTGCATATATGTTTGGGTTCCCATACAAATATCTCAGGATTAGGCCATTTACTTAAAATAAATAAAACACATCAATAAAGAAAAGAAAATAAGTTAAAGTTAGAAAGGAATCTATTGTTGGATGGTGGGAGTATACACCTTTAATCCCAGCACTTGGGAGGCAGAAGTAGGAGAATCTCTGAGAGTTCAAGACCAGCCTGGTCTACAGAGCAAGTTCCAGGACAGCCAAGGCTACACAGAAAAACCCTGTTGTGAAAAAAAAATACTAAAAAAGAAAGGAAGGAAGAAAGAAGGAAAGAAAGAATAGAAAAAAGAAGGAAAGGAAAGAAATGTATCTTGAATCAAGTAAGAGCGAAGGTGCGTGCCGGCTGTACCTTCATAGTTGATGCAACCGTTGGAGTCCTCCTGGCCTGCCAGCAATGCTTCCACCTCCTCCTCCTTCATCTTCTCACCTAGTGAAACAAAACACCCTTAGCTTTAGAAATAAGACCACAGAATATTTTCAAACTCTCAACATTATTGATCAGACAGGGTCTTTTGAAATCATGATTAAACCCTTGCCTTCGAGGGGTAAACATTTGTCCTTCCTTGCTTCCCTGGCATTTGGGAGACTTCCCCTAAGCTGATTTTGGATGGGTGGATGAAATAATCAGTATCCCTCATGCCCCAACTATAGCTTGCGAGGAGTACAATTTTTTATTAACTCATGTCCAATATTTTTTGTTATTACTTCACCCCCAAACAGTCTCACTTGTCACAGAGGCCAACGGAAATAGTCACAGACTTTTGACTCCTATTTTTTTAATTTTTCCTTCGTAGTCTTTCCCCTGTCTCCTTTGATTATGACACAACTTTCCTGCCATGATCTTCCTGGTATACAACCTCTCCTGTTAAGCCCAGTGAAATGTATTTCCTTACCCAGAGTGGCAAGGACATGGCGGAGCTCAGCACCCATGACAGTGCCGTTGCCTTCCTTGTCAAAGACACGCAGCCCCTCAACAAAGTCTTCATAGCCTCCCTGGTCTTTGTTGTTGGAGATAGCTTGCATCATGGGCAGAAATTGCTCGAACTCGATTTTCTTAGCATTCATCTCTGGAAGAAGATTGCAGTTTGCGGGTTAATAGTCACCATAAGATACCACCCCTGAGTCACAAACCAAATACAAATGTTCATGAAAATCTTCACCAAATGCAAATGTTCGTAGACATCTTCACACAACTTAAATTCCAGTGGGTAAACTACTAAGCTGACAAAAATACAGTAACAATCAATAGTATGAGTTCTGTAGTCTCAGTGCTAAGCTTTACTCCCAGATCAACACAACTCTGAAGCAGTAAGCAACTTTGCTAACTACTTTTTTATTTTTATTCATTGTTCTTTTTTTAAAGATAGACTCTTACTGGTCTCTGCGTGGCCTCCAACTTGCCGTGGAACTGAGGATGACATTGGACTTCTGAGCTTCCAACTCCACTTTAAAAGTGCTGAGATTATAGGTGTGTACCCCAAATGAGGCTCTACTTTTCTCTCTTTAAATTATTTTGCATGTATGTGTGTGGACCTGAATGTAGCCCAGGTCCTCTGAGAGGGCAGTAAATGCCTTTAACTGCAGAGTTCTTCAGCCCCTTGGCTCAACTCTTAACCTCTTTGTGTCCCATATTCTCAGTTTTGAAATAGAAGTACTGTACAGTGTTACTGTGAGATTGAATGAACCAAGGGCATAAAAAGCTTGTTAAAATGCTTGGGACAATTTGATTACTTAATACATTTTATTAGTACTATGTTTGCTATAGTCCACAAGTATCAGGGAAGCAATATAAGGTTTTCTATAATAACATAAACATAGTAAAACACTACTGAACTATACGTACACATATTCACACATATAATATCATAAATACATATCTATACATATAGATCCCCCAAATTACTCAATACTAGGTGGTCAGCCCTGATATCATACAAGCAACAGTAAACAGTCCCAAAAGGTTGGACGTATGTGTGTATATATTTACGCACATACATAAAAATAACAGTAAAAGGAAAAGAGTCCATGAATGTGAGAGGCAATGAGGGGAAAGCATGGAGAGGGCTGGAAGGAGGAGAAGTGGGAGGAGTTGGAGAAAAGATCATTCAATATATTATTATATTGGCTCCACAAGGAAATGAGGGAGATGATGCAATTGTATTTTAATTAAAGTTAAACTAACTTTAAAATGTCCTTTTGTCTTTGAAGGTATGAACTCTGTAAAAGAAAATGTGCTCATCTATGCCTTATCTCAATTTATCTCGTTGTTTATCAAGGAAAAGTTGTTCTCTAGACGGATGTCATTATGATTATTCAAAGGGTGTATAGCTTTGGACTTTGCCCTGGATTTAGACACCATGCTGAGCATACTGGTCTCATCTTTCCATGCCATTTCTCTTTAGTATGATGTCTTATCACACTTGCAGGTCCCCAGTGGAAGTTAACTCATTGTTATTATTATTATTATTATTATTATTATTATTATTATTATTATAAAATGTTAAGGCTTCCCAGTGATGAGAGGCATGGCTGCCACCATCAGGAGCAAACTGAGTTTATTGTGTGGGAGGCCCTTCACAATTTCCACTGATCTTCGAGGAACTTACCTTCATTGCTAGGGTTCCCGAGAACCTTCTTGACCTCTGCATTGGTGGGATTTGTGCCCAGAGCCCGAAGGACGTCACCCACTTGACTTAAGGTGATCTTGCATTCTCCTGTTCTGTCAAACAGGAGAAATGCCTCCTTGAATTCTGCAAGAAGCACGAGACATTCAGGCCCTGGTGAGAACTGACTTTCATTTTCCTGGAACCTTCTAATTAACCCCAGGTCCTTCAAACTCTTCTCTGCTTCCCCATTTCTCCCAACCACTCAGGTTATCTCCGGCTTTCAAACCGTCACTGGTGTTTCAAACCCTTTGGTGTTTCTGTGGGGAACTGTTCTGAAGCAGCCTTTCTAGTTTTAAGCCACGTTGTTAGTAATGTGGAATTAATTTTTAATTGTGGAAATTGGAGCTCCCAGTGATAGCAATTCCTATTTCTTTCATCTGTGTGGGAAGCAAGAGTCACTTAAAATATTCTCATGAGAAAACTTGAGAGTCTCCAAATAGTCCTTCAATTAATTGGCAATATTAGCAAAATTTCAAGAAAGCAAATTTCCAGCTGGGGCTATTGTATGTGAGTTTAACCCAAACTTTTTTTTAAGTTTGTAGAAAAATCTTTGGGGCATCAATTTTATAGACTGTATTTTCAACTAGTTTCCTCCAGAAATAGATTATTATTATTATTATTATTATTATTATTATTAGGAAGTTCGAAGTGTGAGGCAAGCTTGTAAGTTTTACAATGCCATTTAACCACCTCAGTGTCTGACTCAAAGAGGCTCCTACTTTGGTTAATACAGAAGGGAAATATTTTTGGAACAGTTATTATGATATCTTCATATAATTCTGATTTAGCCCCCAAATAATTCATATGACCAAAAAATCTTCATAATTTAAGAACATTTTTTAAAATTAATATTTAATGGTATTAACTATAGATTCCCATGCAGCTATAAGAAAATAATGCAGAAATAATTTATTTTCTCCTTTGTCTAGTTTTCTTCAACGTCGCACTCTGCAGAATGCTTCACGTTAGTACATGTCCCATGTTACTGAAACTGAGATATTTGCATGAATGGACTGAGCTGGTTTTGTTCACATCCACAGCTGTGTGTGAATTAAGAGTGTATCTCAAGGCACTGCCTTTCCTCCCCACAATAGTTCTGCCAGTTACTTTATGTCCTATAAGTCTGCTTTGATCGAACTGCTTCACCTTCACAATTATGACCATAATAATTTAGAAATATATAATGAAAAGCCTGAAAAGAGGGATAAAATGGATTTAGGAGCCAGTAAAGGCATTTTAAAGGAAATATCTAAACTTAACTCAGTGAAAATTTCTGGAAAACCTGGAAGTGCTGATGGTGACTTACAGATATTAACCCCAACGACCCTGGAACATTTGAATGAATAAACACGTTGGTGAATAAAGTCTCAGAACTGAAAACAATCTTTTTTGGGTTACCACAATCTCCAGCAAAATATGCAGTCTGGAAAGATCACTCTGTTAATACCCTGATGTCCTGTCTCAGGATATCTCAGTGCCTTTGGAGCTAAGATTACACAGAGTCCTATATACACAATTAGCCATAGGCCATGCTACCATTCTTGTTTAAATCCTATGCTCTCACCATAATCTGCCCCAATCTGGAAAAAGGGTGCTTGAGCCTTGTGGTTTCATGAGTCACATACTATTTTTTATCTTTCTAAAGGTCACGTGGAACTGGACTCCTTTTGCTGCTGGCTTCAGATGCCAGACACAGTGCTCTGAGGATTCTCGGTCACACAGCTCAGATGCTGGTGTAGAAAAGGCACTTTAATGGCTGTAATGGAATCGCTCTGACATTATCTTTTAGTAACCTAAAGGCAGAGGCCAGAGAACTAATTCTTTTAATCTTGAACTTTTAGCTCAAGGTTTAGTTCTTCTCTTCAAGGCTCTAGAACAGACTGGAGAACTCCTTCCTTGACTGGCTATATTAACAACATTTATTATAATCTCACCATGATCCTGTGTATATGCATTGTTTGTAGTCTTTGATTAACCCCAAGAACAGAGTGGAGTTGTAACAGTGCAAGGAACTTAACAGTCTTTCATATGTGACCTTTAAGAATATATCAGCTGATCTTCTGCCCAGAACCACACCATTTCCAAAACATCTGGTGATGGAATTATTCTCCACGTGCCATATAATGGTGGTTTTGAATACTGAAATGTGACTGGTGAACTTTAAGATACAGACTTTAACATTTATAATTTAAAAATTAATTAATGCTCAAGTAACCATATGTAGCTGGTGGTCATGCTAACAGACAGCATGAGTCCTACAACTTCCTAATGCTGTAATTTTCTTTGCTTCTCTCCCCTTTCTTTTAAGCCAAATAGAATGTATGAACAACATTCTTCATTCGTTAAGCAAGGACACACATTCAAGTGGTCTTTGTTTATTCTGAAAGCACAGAATTCTCACTTAAATAGTTTACATTTGTGTTTCTGACTCAAAAAAAAAAAAGCCCAGGCCAATGTATCAATGTTTATTCAATTCTGTGGCTAAAATGTGTTTTCAATATTGGGTGATAGGTCTCACACTTAACACTAAGTACATTTGTCTCAGCAAGGGTTTTTGAATCTTTCATTGTTTGATCCAGTGATAGTTTGGCACCATGGTAATATTCTAGGTAAGGAATTGTAGAAGGCTGGGAGGCAGGGTTAATGATGTAGCTGCATCACCAGTTAAAGATATACTTAAACAAATTAGAAACATCATTTCCTTTAAGACAAATCCTTAATAGTATAACTTTAAATGATCTTGAGTTAAAAGCCATCCAGACATCTAAACTGTCTACATGAGGCCAACAACCATGATATTGATATCAGTGAGTTTGCACTACAGCAAATAACCTTTTGTTTTAAACAGATACCTAGACAACAAAGCAAACATGATCCTGAGAGAGACTGAAGAATGTGGAAGCCTTTGATAGAGAACACTTACTAATCATCCGCAGTTATTTGTACCTTATATATTATAATATGCTATACATTATTATAGCCAATCACCTAACATGTAATACACATAACTAAACTTTCTACAAATGCATTTTACTTAGTTTATCCACATATTATGATGATTTCACCCCATAAAAAATTCTCCTTATACTTCCTAATCCAAAAACCAAACTAGTTTGGGATATTGGACCCTGTTGAATCCAAACACACAAAGCGAAAAAGTTAAAGTTTTAAGGAAGCCATCCAGGGTCTCTTCAATCCTAAAAAGTTTGAGACGCATCGATAGCATCTCTTCCTAAGAAAAGCTGCCTAGCCCATTTGAATTCATACAAAATTATGACACAATTACTAATTCTTTGGCCATTGAGGAAGAAAGACCTATCATTTCTCCAGTTGTCTGTCTTATATCCCTTAACGAAGTGCTGGATTAGGATTCTTCTCTGTCTGTGAATCTCTTCTAGTTAACAATTCTATGTTTCCAATGAAACCAGGCAGGTTTGGCCGTCGGGGCAGCTTTCATAATCAGTTTCGTTTTTCAGATTGAACATTCCGGGCCTATCAAATCTCTCTCTAGGCCTTTGACAAGTAAATTAGTTTTCTAGAACCTATATCTTTTGTGAATATATCATCCATGATCTTTCCTAGCGCTTCAAGTTCATCTTATTTAGGAATCAGTAGCTACATGGATTTATAGTCTACTTTTTTATTTCCTTACATCTTTGGTCACTAACTATAAGCAAGGGCTTCAGTTATACAGGTTTATATTTAGAGTGTTTGAAAGCAATTTCTATTTAGAGGAACAGCCCCGGTGTGGAAAATTAGGCAGCACTTAGCCCATCCCAAGGGAGTTGGTATTCTCGTTTGCCATAAGTCTGCACATACGAACCGCTACGGCTCTTAAACTTACCCTCCTGCTGCTCCTTAGAGAACTCGATCTGTTAGAAAGAAATTAATCACAAAATATATTTTAACCAGAGAAGAGCACCCTGATATACAAGTGCATCCAGCTCATTCCCGAGTGCTCTTCAAAGTGAGCTCCAGCAGACAGCCCAGTTTTCGGAGCCCAGGCATGGAATGGACACGAACAGTCTAAGCCACAAAGGAGCATGCTGTGGAGTTAAGTGACATTTTAGAGACAGGCAGAGAGCTCTGCTCTTCCTAGAGCAGCACAGATCACTTACCCGCAATCTGGTCGGCGCTGAAGGACTGCAGTGGCAAGAGGGAGAGAGAAAGAAAGAACTTTCAAATGCATTGACAGAATGAGTGCTGTCTGCTGTGAGACGTTAGGAAACCATGTAGGTGTTCTTAGCACAGGACGGGTGTGTGAGGGCAACTTTGAACCTATGATCATAAAAATCTATTGCAGAAAATAATTAAAAAAATCTTTTCTCAGTATCTTAATGATGTAAAGATATTAAAAATGCTAAGTTGAGCACATCCTAGAATGCCATAGTGGTGTATATTTAGCATATGTCTGATAAGATACATTTAAAACTGCAAATAGAATGGGATATAAAAGTCACCGTAAGTCTTTCTGCTTAATTAACATATTTTGTACTACTGTACGAAACTGAAGAATCAGATACGTTTTGCTTCCTCTTTGCTGTCAGTTATCATTGCTTTCTATTGTAAAGCACAGCACTTCACTATAGTCATCACTGACTTCTATGTGAAGCACAGCATTTCACTGCTGTGAAAAGCCGCACTTTCCCTTCCAAATCTGGATGAATCTCACGTGAAATGGCAAAAGCAGGCGAAGCACAGAGGACCGCTCTGGGGAGGTAGATGCATTTTTTTTCCATCTGGTGCAATAGTTGGAAGTCATTTCTTCTATCTTCATCATGATCATCAAACCAGGACTAGGTTCCCAAATCCTTGTACTAAGTAGGTTCTCCCCTCCATTCTGTTCCTTGCCTGCCTGTCCCCTCAGTAAGCTCCTGCTGCCCACTGTCTCCTTCTGTAAAGGACATACTGTTTCCTTGTAGGACCCACCATGATGAAGTTCTGCGCTGCAACACAGCAGTGGGGCTGGCGAGCAAGCTGAAGGCAGCTCCGATCCCTGAGTGGAGTCTTTCTTCTCGGTGGTTTCCTTTTATTTCTGGTCAAACTGACCTCATGTCTAGCATCGGATTTCACAGGCGGCAGCCACTCCTCCTGGAGGAGTTCTGTAGCTTTCTTAGGGCAGAGAGAAAGAGGGACGTGCACCCTAGGGCTATTTTTAGGAACCCAGGGCCTAGAAGTGAACGGCCCTAGTGAGACCGAAGCCTGTCAGTACTTTTATGGTCTTTACCTCTGAGATGTTCTCTGCAACCTCTTCCTTCAGGACATTTCTTTGCTCATGGAAAACTCAGGATCCTTCTAGGGCTTGGGCTTCTGCTGGGTAATTATGGACCTTGCAAATGTCTAGTCAGCAAGTCTGGAACTTCTTGGATGAAACTGGCTTGAGTTTTCAAATAGTAACTGGTATAGAAAGAACACTCTCCAAAACTCCATCTCTTATGGTAATGTTCTGAGGACTTGAGAAGACTTTGTGTGCTCTGTATATTTCTTAGGATTCCTTAGGATGCACCCACATCACAACTGGTCAGAGTCCCAAATCTCCATTAAAGATTATGCTTTTGTAAGCAATATTCTCAGGAGAATAATCTAAACAAGAAGGGATTTAGGGTTCCACTTCCTACCTCCTCTCTTTGTCTCCTGACATTAGGTTTGGGTATGTCCATTCTTCCTTGTTTTCTTTATTATATAGACTGACTATTTATGTTTTTTTTTATTTTCTGAAATTCTTAGCAGTCAAGAAAACTGACACATTAATTGTTTTATTTTTTGTTGCTAAGTTCTTACTAAAACTAGTCTGTCCTGTCCAACACTTTGTGGCTCAATCCGCAGACCAAGAATAAAATAACCTAAAGTAAGGCTCTTGGAATGAAAAATAGAACTTTAACATTTTCAAGGTGTTCGAGGGACTAGGCCAGCAATGGGCTTTTACAGCAGCTTATCTGAGAATGGGGAAAGCTGGAACAGCTGTGGGGGATGATCAGTTTGGAGTGTCCAGAATGCAACTGCCCTTAACGAAGGTGTCCATAGAAATCATGATGTGTGCCGCTCACCCTCGTACCATTGCAGAATAAACAGCTAAATGGACAGCCCTTCTTCAAAATACATAATTATGTGCACATATGAAAATATCACAATGGCACACTTTGTTCTGTATAATTATTAGATACTAATAAAATATTTGTTAGATTCTAATCAAAATAATGATTAGATGCCAATCAAAATATGAAAAATATATGTATCACTGTTGGCCTAAAGTTCACAAGTTCTGAAAACAGTCCTACAGGATCTTGAGTCTCCAGATGAAGAACGATAATTTTGAAGTTAGTAGTACCTGGGTCAACAAGTCTTCATAAACAAACTGGTATTTTAAGAGGTTACTGGGGAATGAGAGTTAACAGAAAAATTAAACACGCTTTGAATCATTAGAAGTAAAATGGGAGGAAGTATTAAAATTGAAAATTTACAATCTTTAATAATTTTGTAACTTAGACTCTCATGATTTTGGGTGTCTAAGTTAAAGTTCTATAGAACATACCTTTTAATCCTCTTTCTCAATTTTGTAATTATATTTTTGTATTTGTCCTATTAAAGTTGATGTAGTTGTTTTATGCATTTGTACCATTAAATTCGAGTTTTCTAGCCATTACTGAGGACCAGTATTAGTGAAGCTAGTAACTAAATATTACATAGAAGTTGCCTTATTGCCAACAATGATAATTTTTACATTTCACTTTTTTTCAGGTGGAAAAGTGTAGCCTTGAATATATGTGAAACGTGGTCAAATTTTATAAAAGCTTACGGGTAAACTGGAAAATCAGCACAGAACTTGAATTTATGTTGGATTGAATTATTGAATTATGTTGTAACCACTTAGGCACTATTGAAAGGTTTGCTGTTACTATTAAAACAGAAGTGGTAAGGAACTACTCAATTATTTCATCCCAGTTTTTTGCTATATCTTTATCATATTCACAAAAAAAGTTCAGATTTTTTTTAACATACTGAAAGTCAAAATATAAACGTAAACATATCAACTGACACAAGACAGAGTAAACTATAGCCACGAGAAAAGCAATCCTCCTGTCCACTGTTAGGATGACACACACTGTCTCTGGCCTCTCCTCGTTATGGTAGGAATACTATTAGATGTTTGGGCAAATGCTTGATCTGTTCGCACAGCCCTTTGATTTGGGCCTCAGTCTGAGAGCTCATCACCCAGTGTGTTTCAAAGTTGGTTTAAATCTTTCTTGTCTGGTGTGCAACCCATGGTTCCCTCCTCTTTTTGTATTAAACATTCTTCCAGCCTTCATAAGAACCCCTCTTCGTCAAAGTACGTGTGCTTCTCTATGGCATACCTGGCCCCTTTTCTCCATTGTAAGCTCATCAGCCTTCTTGCTTCATCTGCTGGGAAGCCCAGGCCAATGCTGAAAGGCCGTAGCTTGTTTCTGATGTGGACCTGGATGTGTTTTAACACAGCATCTCTCTCTAGAACACCGACTTTGCCTTGTACTTAGGGTCTTTTCAGTTCCAGCTCTATCAGGTTCCTCTCTCCTATTAAATGCCTAATAAAATTTTCATTCAATTAAAACCATTAGACCATTAATACACTAAACTCCCTGGTGCATTCAGTGTGGTCTGGCTGTGTCCCAAGTTTCTCTTTTGAGCATAAGCTTTTCCTCTAGAGTATTATATCCCCAGAGGACAGAAATTTTATGTGTTATCTTACAAAGCTTAAATTCCAGAGAAACTACGTATATTCTCTGCATCTTCAGCCCCAAGAACTGCCCAGAGCATAGTAAGTACACTCATTTAAAATTCTTTACTATTTATAGCTCTAGCGTTTTCCTTTAGATTTTATATGAATGCTTATGGTCCAGAGTTCTAATTTGTCAACCTTCTATTTCTTTTTAAAGGCATCTATTACCTGATCCTATGTCTTCATCTTACACGTTAGTAAAAGGCCACATCCGACAGGGCTGTAGCTCCCCCATTCACATTTGGTGGTGAGTTTAGGTAAAAAGCAGCCTGTAAGGCATATGCTCCCGTGAAGAATTTTTACTGCAGTGATAATGGGCTGTTTTCACTTGAGAATTGTCTTCCAGGCAGTAGTCATGAAGTTTGGCTCACTGACTAAAGATAAGTCTTCTGGCATCTAGAAGGACTTGCTTTATAGGAAAAAAATATTACAATGCAGTTAAAATATAGAATTGATATACGGTAAATCTTAGTATCTCAGAAGAACAACAACTGTATTAAAGAAATGTGTGGTGTTGGATACTAAAGGAAATGCCCTGGAAGGAACATGGACGATGACGGGCAAAGCTCTTCTTATTTCAGGGGGATGGACAGATGCCAACGACCAGAGCTAAGAAAAGAAGTTGTTGTAACCAGAGACAGTTGTCAGTCAAGAGAACATTGCTGGATACTCTCTGCCTTCCTGCCTGGCTCAGAGATCAGAGTTCGACATATATAAACTTTTAAGAAAAAAAAAAACTAATTTCTCTTACAGAGTTTCAAAAATCACCAAAAGGCCATTAGGAAGAATATTTGAAACTCTTAGAATATTGTGCTTCACAATAAGTCACTTAAGGCCGATAGAAAGACATTTCTCTCCTTATAATTCTGAGAGTAACAAAATGGATTTAGGGTGCTTATTAAAGTATTTTATAAACGGGAGGAACTGGAGCAAAGAGGGCATGGTGCCAGCCCAGGCTCTCTGAAAGAGCTGTTAGAAGGTTAGACTGGATTCGTTGGTTTAAATGACACTAACCTGGGAAGGCTATGTTCAGCAGGCTTGGGCTGGCCCTCGGAATTCTGTCGCCTAAGCACAAAACCCATGCAATTAAAAGCAGCTCAGTTTAGATCTGCAGGAACCACTAGCAACCTAAGTGAATTTTGATACAACTTTCAGAATGTGATCCAAGTCTGCTCCTTTCCAGCTTTCTCTCCTGCTTTTTCATAGTTAATAAGAAATAAATGTAAAATTTCTTGTAAGCTGTACTTTTTTGTATATTTACTTATTTTTATGTAATTTCTTAAAAATTAAAAATGTGTTTTTGTTCCTTCACTTTTTAAGTTTTATAATGTAAGCATTCGAAAAAATATTGCACATGCTAAGAAATTACAATTATGTTTTTCCCATTTGTCTGGAACAGAAGTTCTTTTGGGACAGATGGGATAAATACTGAATACTCTTCTAGAGATTTTGATGGGATACATGGAAAGCTAAAATGGGGTCTTATTCTGGGTGTCATGACAAAGCCTGTGTTGCTTGATTTAAATAATATCTCTGAATTAATTTTTCTGAATATATGATTTCTTGGATTGCTTATGGCTCTAATATGTTCTGAATTTTCCATCTTTGGTTAGTAGGACCTCCCACAGCTTACTTTATGGAGAAAGACAATTATGCTGTAATCATTGCAATAAAGAAAGATTTATCAAAATGTAATTTCACAGCAGCATATTCAAGTCAACTGGGTTTTTATGCACAGGAGATAATATGCCGTTGGGTGACTTGTAGTAAAGAAACAGCTCATTCACAAGGACAGAAGGAAAATGTCTGACTTAGGGAAAGCTCCCCCACCCCTCCAACTTCAAGTCACTAGTATTAATTTCTGATTAGAGCAATTTATCACCCATATAATTTAAAATCCAACCAGAATATTCTGAAGCCATTGATACTTTTATATTGCGGGTTTTGCTTTCACGATTCTGGTTTGGGTGAAAAACAAACCGGAAACAGTGATGAAGGAATTAAACTATGTGTTTTCCTATTTTCACACAGTAGTGTTTCAGTCCGAAGAGAAGAAAGCACAGTCTCAGCAGACTAAATAAAATCCTTCCCACAATTTCCATGAGTCAGACGGTGCTCAATGCTGTGTAATTAGGGAACGACTTCTAAAGACAACGTGCCAGGGCTTCATTTGCAGTACTGAAATGTCAAGGGCTAAACCGGGCGCTATCACTTGGTGGTCTCCTCGTCTTGCACAGATTTAATCGTCTTTAAATGAAAGTCAGTTTCGCCTTTAGTTGACAAATGCGTCTCTTTTAGCTGAGTTTTACTTTACGTTTCTACACCTCAAAATGTCGCCGTGGAGAGAGTTCCACAATGCCCTTCAAGGTTTTCCCTCCCTTCACCTGCCTTGTTCCCTCACAGTGTAGACACGTAAAAGATGAAAGACATTTTTGACTTTGACTCATATGCTTAAATAATTCTTCCCTCTTTTCCCCAAAGATTTATTGCTTTCACTCACTTTTTTGTTAAATTAGAGATTGACTCTATGTATTTGTCTCATGCTTTTCCCTATGATATTAATGTTAATATTTAACCATATCTATGACATTGCCATTTCTGCTTATCAACTCCAAAAATGTTAATTAAATTAGTGTGTTTACTCATAAGCAAATAGAGGTCTCATCTCAGGAGATTAGCCCTATGATGGCAGATTTAAAGGTCTTATTTGGTATGTCTGAGGTTTATTTAGTACAACAAAACCACAAATGTCTTAAAATTCAATATTTTGTTGCAGATGGAAGTAATTTTATATCCATTTTTGTTTATAAATTTTTATAGGGACTTGGGACAAAGTGAATAAGATGCCTTTGAAAATGCGTAAAATTTCACCCTCTGTCTATAAAACAGAATGTGTAGTTCCCAACAACAGGTGTAAGGGAGGGTAAGGGAAGCTGTGAGAAACAGAACACTCAGAGCTGCCAAGGTCAAAGTCTTGCAGAGCCGTTCTGCAGCAGACCGCTCACGCCCTCTCCTGGCGGCATAGGACTGTGCAGTGTACTACAGAACAGCTCTGGATCCTGACCACTTTGGGTTCTAACTGTAAAGACAGTGCTTTGTTTTTAGAAGCAGGAAGTAACTGAACACTTAACACGGTTTACTATAGATTTACCCTGCTGGTGAAATCTTACCTACCATTTAACTAGTTGTTTGATGATGGGCCTTCAGTTTCCTCCTTGGGAACAGATTAAAAACAGTTTCTATAACGTTGAAAAAAACTAAATGTGAAAACAATCCAGGATAAAATCACAACGGATGTTGGGTGCTATTATAACAGTGGGACTTATGATATTCAGACTTTTATGGAGCCTGTTTTCAAACATTCCCAGAAATTCCTTGAATGGGATTGGGTTTATTTTAGCCTTGCTAGAAAATGAAAGAAAATACAGGTGATCCCAAAAAAACTTCCCATGTCTGAGTCAAAATAAATCCACACCTTGGACCTCATGCACGATACACAATGTGCCTTCACTGAACATTTAAGAAATATATATGTTTGGGAACAGTATACATCCAACTCCCTCATTAACTCTAACATTTAAGTCTTTCCGCGACTGTGTTCGGTTACTGTTTGGAGATGTGTTCTTTGGCAGAGTTTCTGTCAATGCATTCTTTACCAGTACTAGTTCTGTAACACTGCAGCAGTATCCAGTCGAGAATGAACGACCAGGTTGTGGCATGAATACAATGCAAATTAAAACGTAAGCAACACATTTCGAGCTATGATGAAGGTCTCTACTCACAGCAATCTTGGCTTACCAGCCAAAGCATGCACCATGCAAAAAACAAAACAAAACCAAACAAACACCTTTCATATTCAAGATCTCTTAAAATCCAGGCACGTGGTTATCCCCTCACCCACTTATTTTCACCATCTTGCTTGGTTGCAACCAATATTCACTCCTTCATTTGCACCCAGAATCATAATGGCGGGTTTTGATCCCTACAAATGTGATCCTGGGAGGCAGTGTTGTTCTAGGACTGGGCTTTGTCACTGGAGATAGCAGCTCTCTGAGGGCAGGGAGAGCTGAGAACTACCAAGAGCAGCAGTACTAATGTTCACACGCCAGTGGAACTTTGTGAAAACGCCACTCACAGAAATGTGTATGGGCACAGGACACTGGGTAGGCATTTGCTCAGAGACTCCTGAAGGCTTATGTCAGAGCAACTGAAGAAACATTCTAAATTAAGAGCTAACAGGCCAGAAAATCAAATTGGAAAAGCACGTTTAAGCAAACTAATCAAAAATATCCAAGATTGTTCAGAGTTTATGGTGAGTCAAATATAAGTATTTTAAAATGGACCATGGTCTTAGTTGGGCAAAGTATTGAGGAATGAATTTAATGATTGTTGTGTCCTATATACAATTACACTTCAGCATTACCCACAGTTTAAAGGATAGATTTCTAATCTTAAAAGATTTATGAAATAAATCCTATAATCTAATTAAGTTTGGGCCTTTATACAGTTTTCAGAAAGCTAATGAATATGTGTATAGATATATTCATTTTCTCTGCTTGAAAAAAGTTTATAACTTACATGAGAAAATATATCTAGAAACATCAAATGATTAAAAGCATCATAATAGGAAACGCTATAACATATTTTCTAATTAACCCTGTTACCTACTGGGATAAAATGAAATTTTATAAAACTCCTAAGTTGCATCATAGTCTCTGACTTTGCTAAAAACCCTTCCAAATATGTACTGATTTCATACTGATGAGGGAAAATCACCGAAGGAATTCACGGCTTCGGTTTCTTCCTTACTGGCCCCATCCATTAGGGATGGTTCTTCTGAAGGAAACAAAAGGTTAATTTCCCTCCATTTCTTCAAGATTCATTTGAAGTCGGCTGTGGTGGTGCACGCATTTAATCCCAGCACTTGGGAGGCAGAGGCAGGCAGGTCTCTGTGAGTTCGAGGCCAGTCTGGTCTGTAGAGTAAGTTCTAGGAGAGGCTTCAAAGCTACAGAGAAACCTGTCTCAAAATAAATGAATGAATGAATAAATAAATAAATAATATTCATTTGACTTCTGTTCTTTTGATTTGTATTCCTTCTCAAAGTCCACCCTGTCTCTTGCTTGACAATGAAAAACTGATGGTGGACATATTGAATTTGTACAACTCAGAACACTTCTTCGGTTTTTCTTGCTCGTACCAGCATTAATTTTAAACAAGGATGGGAGGCTAAGGCAGTGTCACAGTTCAGGGACGTGCTCCTTCTCTGCGGCTGGGACAAGAGACTTGTTTAATTTATAGATTAAAAAAACTGATGTTAACAGAGCGTATTCATTTACTTTTTGACACACAATTCCTCTGGAACAAAATCAAAGCGTGCTTTCATTAGTGGGACACTTCTGGTATTTTTTTTTTTTAAGGAGGCACATTTTCTTCCGGAAGTTTATCTCAGAAACAGGGATGATGTTGTCTCATAAATCACAACAAATATAAAAAGAATGGTCTCAACACTGACTTAAAGTCCTAAAGTCGCTAAAGAGCGCACATTGGAGAACCAGGAAGGACAGTGGCGGCCGTAATTGTCAGCCTGCATCTGTAAAGACATCAACTAAGATCACCGAAGATGAAAGATTGGGTTTCTTTTTAATTAACTATAAGCATCTTGTCCTCAAAATTAAAAAAAAATCCCAGAAGATCCAACATGCAGTTTCCCTAACTGGACATTCATCAATAAGGTTCCATCCTACGACCAAGTTTTCTCAAATGTAACTTCAGATGCAGAAAAAGATTAAACATTTGCGATAGCATGTTTGCCTCTTTGGAACATGTTTCATTTCATATTTAGCTGAAAGTTACAAAAATTATGACTATATTTGGTTTAATCACATAAATCCATGTGAGTTCTGATTCAATATTATTTTAGGGAATTTTTTTAAAGGCTCCACGATTATATTAACATAGTCAATGTAATGTTTGCAGGTAGGTCAGCGTTGTAACTTTCTCATACAGTGTTAAGATTGAGACATCAGCTGGATACACACAGAACCCTTGGCTTGGATGGAAGGGTCACCTCATAAGCACTTTGACTCCGTCCTTTTCCATATAAGGCTGGCTTCCTTAGATGAAGATTTTCAACCTGCCATGAGGACTAATCCAAGCCCAGCTAATGAGGAGAAGGTGGATATGTGATGTGTCGCTGAGAGGTAACGAGGAATTCATTTGTCATTTTCCAAAACAATCTTTTTTGGAGCTGAAAACTTGGTTCATAGAAGTGTTCACACACACACACACATACACATTCGCCTTAGTTCAAGCTCAGTATGTAAAAAGCTCAACACACACTAACAGCTATAGAAATGAACAGGATATATCAATACATATATTATATACATAATATATACATTGTGTTTAGGGGGAACTCACAAATCTGAATTAAATGCTGTATACAAATAAACATGACGATAGTTACAGTCACTGAAGCACTCAAGTGTGTGGTTTTCTGCACTGAGATCGCACCAAGTGCTGTATGAAATTTTATTAAGCAAGTTGAAGAGGAAATTAACTTGAATTGCAAAAAAAAAATTCAGATGAAATAAAACAGCTGTCAAATAGATGTGTCCAAGACAGCTGGGTTATCAGCTGTCTTCAACTTTCTGGAAACAAGCAGAGGCTAACCCCCCCCCCTTTTTATGATATAGTTTTAGAGTCAGGGATCCAATTTCCATGAAGACTTTATTTTAAAAATGCACTCCTTAAATATTTGTAAATGCGAAACCTCTAGATGGGCTTATCTCCCCCTAAATTGCACTTTGACAAATTAGGAGGAAATGGAAAACAGAATCAGCAAATACTGAGCAACGAGAAAAGAGCAAACAAAAACCTCACATGTAGTCTCCAGTCTTAAAAAACGTCACTGGAATTGTAGGCTGGAGCCCATGTTTTTAAGCAGGGTTCCGGGCATCGAAAACACCAGTTCACTGATCAATGCCATTCCTTTCAGTGAAAAATACACCTCTTCACAAACTCTTTGAGTTCCTTAGTGTTGAGAGATGTTTCAGTGACCAAATCGATTCACCTGTTTAGTTACCTTAATAGCAGACAGGTCGATTTTTTCTTCTTTTTTGGCTGGGGCTGGGGCCGGGGCCGGGGCTGGGGCAGGGGCAGCAGCAGCAGCAGGCTTCTTCACGTCTTTCTTTGGTGCCATTTTGATTAAAAGGATGGGTTAACAAAAGAAAGATCTCCTCCAAGAGAACCCGTCAAAGTGACACTTGGAAGAGCGGCGGTGGCTCTCTTGACCTGTAGCCCAGCGTCTGGAGGTTGGACCCAGAGTGTTGAATGGTATAAGGGCATGCATATATATTTCACTTAGTGCCTAACAGAACCTTGACACACGCGGCTGGATTGGACGGTTCAGTTGTCCCGGGGGGTGGCATTCCGGCTCAGACTATAAATGGAATCTAAAGGGTCAGGACTTCCTCAAGTTTTTTGAACGCCTCTCGCTTTTTTTTTTTTTTTCCCTCCACCTCCATATATAAAGGAGAAAGATGCCTGGCGAAGCCAGCCATGGTTGGTTTGGAGACAGCAGGTGGACATACCTTTTCTTAGTAGAATTACAGTTCTGTTGAAGCTGTAAATCTTTTCTTTCTTTCCATCTTAAGAAACTTTGCCGTATTCAATTTCAACTCGGAATTTTGGCATGGGCCATCAACAACTTTCACCCAGCTTCTTCTCTGCTCCTGCCCCTCCCTCCTTGGCCAGGGTTTGCACGAATATGTTGGTCAGCAAAGAGGTCACTGGTAGTGTTTAAAAATAAAAAGCAGACGTAGAAGAAAAGTCTGTCAAGTCTTAAAACAGTTTCCTTTCTAAGGAGTACAGGCTCTGTTCCTCTCTGTACTATGTCTCTGCCCTAAAAAAAAATTTTTAAATTATTTCTTATAGCTTCATTTTTCTGTATAATTTAATGAAGAATGATAGTAAAATAATTTCCAGCTAAAGCATGCCTTTAGCCACTTTTCTTTCTAAATGACATAAAATAGAATTATTTGTCACCAAATCTTATATCCATGTCAGAAGGACAAATAGACTTTTAGGGAAATAAACCACTAAAATGTCTTTAACTATCAATACTGTACATGTTTTGCTGGAAACTAGATATGTGCTATTTCTTATTTTTCTTCTTGGCTTCCAGTTTGCAAGACTAGTCTCCTATTAAGTAATATATGAAAACTAAAACTGGGTGTATTGGCATAGATCCTCATTCCCTGTATGAGGAGACAGAGACAGGTAGATCCCTGTAAGTTCAAGGCCGGTCTGGTCTACATAGTGAGTTCAAAGACAGCCTGAGCTACATAGGGTGACCCTGTCTCAAAAGCAAACAAACAAACAAGAAATACATGAAACCAATGGATATAACTCTCTAAGTGACATATTCTACCAGAGAGTGTGTCATAATCATATTATTGTCCAGTGTCATCCTTGTTATTTAACTTGTTTGACATTTAATTAATGAGTATTTTACCAAAACCACACAAAGACTCAACTAAGAAAGAGAATTACAGACCAATCTCGCTCATGAACATCGTTGCAAAAATTCCCAATAAAATACTGGCAAACTGAATCCAAGAACACATCAAAAGAAAATTACCCATTACAATCAAGTAGGCTTCATCCCAGAGATGCCGGGCTGGTTCAACATACACAAATCTATCAATGTGATCCATCATATAAATAAACTAAAAGAAAAAAAAACTATGATCATTTCATTAGATGCTGAAAAAGTATTTGACAAAATTCAACACCCCTTTATGATAAAGGTCTTGGAGAGGTTAGGGATACAAAGATCATATCCAAATAAAATAAAAGCTATATACAGCAAGCCAACAGCTAATATCAAATTAAATGGAGAGAAACTCAAAGCCATTCCACCAAAATCAGGAACAAGACAAGGCTATCCACTCCACTCTCACCATATCTCTTCAACACAGTGCTTGAAGTTCTAGCAATAGCAATAAGACAACATAAGGAGATTCAAATCAGAAAGGAAGAAGTCAAACTTTCGTTATTTGCAGATGATATGATAGTGTATATAAGTGACCCCAAAAACTCTACCAAAGAACTCCTACAGCTAATAAATATCTTCAGTGATGCGGCAGGATACAAGATCAACTCAAAAAAAAATCAGTAGCCCTCCTATACATAAAGGATAGAGAAGCAGAGAGGGAAATCAGAGAAACTTCACCTTTCATGATAGCCACAAATAGCAAAGTATCTTGGCATAACATTAACCAAGGAAGTGAAAGACCTATTTGACAAGAACTGTAAGTCTTTGAAGAAAGAAATTGAAGAGGACACCAGAAAATGGAAGGATCTCCCATGCTTTTGGATAGGTAGGATCAACATAGTAAAAATGGCAGTTCTACCAAAAGCAATCTATAAATTCAATGCAATCCCCATCAAAATCCCAACAAAATTCTTCACAGACCTTGAGAGAACAATAATCAACTTTATATGGAAAAACAAAAAACCCAGGATAGCCAAAACAATACTATACAATAAAGGAACTTCTGGAGGCATTACCATCCCTGACTTCAAACTCTATTACAGAGCTACAGTAATGAAAACAGTTTGGTATTGGCATAAAAACAGAGATATCAACCAATGAAATTGAATTGAAAACCCAGATATTAACCCACAAACCTATGAATACCTGATTTTCAACAAAGGAGCTAAAAGTATACAATGGAAGAAAGAAAGCGACTTCAACAAATGGTGCTGGCATAACTGGATGTCAACCTTTAGAAGAATGAAGATAGATCCATATCTATCACCATGCACAAAACTCAAGTCCAAATGGATCAAAAGACCTCAACACAAATCCAGCCATACTGAACCTCATCGAAGAGAAAGTGGGAAGTAGCCTTCAATGCTCCTTCAGTGGCACAGGAGGCCACTTCCAAAATATAACACCAGTAACATAGACACTGAGAGCAACAATTAATAAAAGGGATCTCGTGAAACTGAGAAGCTTCTGTAAGGCAAAGGACACCGTCAACGAGACAAAATGGCAGCCTACTGAATGGGAAAAAATCTTCACTAACCCCACTTTGGTCAGAGGACTGATCTCCAAAATATATGAAGAACTCAAGAAACTCGATATCAAAATACCAAATAATCTAATTTTAAAAATGGGGTACAGATCTAAACAGAGAATTCTCAACAGAGGAATCACTAATGGTTGAAAGGCACTTAAGGAACTGCTCAACATCCTTAGCTATCAGTGAAATGCAAACCAAAACGACTTTGAGATGCCACCTTATACCAGTCAGAATGGCTAAGATCAAAAACACTAATGACAGCTCATGCTGGAGAGGATGCAGAGTAAGGGGAACACTCCTCCACTGCTGGTGCAAACTTCTATAGCCACTTTGAAAATCAGTATGGCAGTTTTTCAAAATACTGGAAATCAATCTACTCCAAGACCCAGTAATACCACTTTTGGGCATTCCCAAAGGATGCAGACCAATACCCCGAGATCATTTGCACAACTTTGTTCATAGCAGCATTATTCTTAATAGCCAGAATCTGGAAAGAACCTAGATGCCCCTCAACTGAAGAATGGATAAAGAAAATGTGATACATTTATACAATGGAGTACTATTTGGAGGTTAAAAAAAACAATGACATCTTGAAATTTGCAGGCAAATGGATAGAACTAGAAAAAAAATATCTCAAGTGAGGTAACCCAGAAAAACAAACAATATGTACTCAATCATAAGTGGATATTAGACATAAAGCCAAGGATAACCAGCCTACAATCTACAACCCTAGAGGGAGACAGGAAACAAGGAGACATACATGGATTCCCGCTCCACCCCCATAGCCCCAGGAAGCGGAAGTAGACAAGATCTCCTTAGTAAATTGGCAGCATGGGGGGAGGGGGAGGGGTTGAAGGGGAGTGGGGAGCAGAGAAGGAGAGCATGGAGGAGAACATAAGGGATTGATAAGATTGAGTTAGGTAAAGAACAGACAGAGAGAGCAAGGAAAGAGATACTTTGAAAGAAGGAGCCATTGTGGGGTTAGCAAGAAACCAGGTACTAGGAAAACACCCAGGATACCACAAGGGTGTCCCCAGCTAAGAATCTAAGCCATTGTGGAGAGGGTACCTAACCTGCCCTTCCCCTGTAATAAGATAGATGAGTACCTTACTTGTCATCATAGAACCTTCATCCAGTAACTGATGGAAGCAGATGCAGAGATCCACAGCTAACACTGGGCCAAGCTCCCAGAGTCCAGTCACAGAGAAGGATGAATGACATGACCAGCAAAGGAGTCAAGACCATGTTGGAGATACCCACAGAAACAGCTGACTCGAACTAGTGGGAGCTCACTGACCCCTGACTGACAGCTGAAGAACCAGCATCAGACCAAACTAGGTCCTCTGAATGAAGTGACAGTTGTGTGGCATGGGCAGTTGGTGGGACCACTAACAGTGAAACCAGTATTTATCCTTAGTGCATGAACTGGTTCTTTGGAGCCCATTCCCTAAGAAGCTTCCCCAGCTTAGATGGGGAGGGGGCTTGGTCCTGCCTCAAGGGATGTGACAGACTTGGTTGACTCCCCATGGGAGGACACACCCTCCCTGAGGTGATCTAGAAAGAAACTTATTGAGTGAGGTAATCCAGAAAGACAAATATAATATGTACTCACTCATAAGTGACTTTTATACATAAATAAAAAGACAGCCTACAATCCACAACTCCAAAGAAACTAGACAACAAAGAGGACCTTAAGAGAGATATACATGGGTCTAAATAGGAAGAAGAAAAAGAGAAGATCTCCTGAATGAATTGGGAGTGTAAGAGTCACAGGAGAGGGGAGAAGGGGATAAGGAGAGAAGGGAGGAAGGGAGGGGAGCAGAGAAAATTGCATAGAGCAATAAAAACAATAAAAAAGAATAAGATAGTTTTAAAAATAGATGAAAAAATATTGCTTTGAATAATAAGAAAAGAACATCTATAAATTGTCAATGTTACCAAAAAGCAGGGAAAGGCTGAGAAACTGTAGGCCTAGAGAGACATAAGGAAATGGGGTGAATTCATCTGATCTTACTCAGGGTGTTGGGATAAAGGAAACATCAGCTAAAAATGATGTACCAATATTGTCTTTTTGATAGTAACACATGTAATACATTTGTTCTGTTAATAACTGCCGGCAGGGCTTGTGGGATTGTTCAATGGCTTGTCTTTGCTGTGCAAGCCTGATGACCCACATTCCATCCCCAGAATCTGAGTAACCGTGGAAGGGAACCAGCTCCACTAAGTTGTCCTAGCTGTGCCCACAAATGTGCATTGCACGTACTCACAGAAGGGTACACTATAGTGACACAAGGCACGGCTGGGCTGTGATGAAGCCAAGTAGAAGTCTGTGCTGAGAATTCCAAAGGGAATCTATGGATGTAAGGTGTTCTCCCTGAAGGAAAGAATAAGACACATGGGAACCCCCTGAATTTTATTCTTAACTCTTGTTAATTTATCCCTAAATAAAATGTTTTATTATGTTTCTTGAGAAAACAAAAAAATATGAAATAACGCAACCTAAAACTTAACAAAAAGAAAGGTAAGAGGAAAGACGGGAGAAAGGAAGAAGTACCTAATTTCTTTTCTACTTGGTAAATTTTCTTTGTATATTTGATTTGGTACAGCATACATTTTAAAACAGTACCGTTGAATGAATGTGTATGTTTGTCTCTTAGGTATCATTAGTCACACACACAGAAATCATTTGTGGAACAATAATTTAGATGCCTTTAGAAATTATAACGCTGATTTAATATGGTAATCAGAATTAAAATGAAATTTCTCTATGGCCCACATATGGGGCTATGTGATACTGACTTGTGAGGTAAGAAGGGCAACAGCTGAGGATTCACATTCTTAGTGGCAGCTGACGACTCTCCAAATCTTCCAAGTGGTCCTTATGTGTAACTGTACCATTTGCTGTGGCAGTTTTTTTAGAAGCTTACCAAAGCTCGTGGGAATGACAGAAGACAGCAAAATCACGATGGCTTACCACATGGTTAAGCTCTGCCACATGCTAATGCACTTCTTATTTGATTCAGATAGAATAATTGTCTGCTGTTTAAAACTCTTGGGCCAAACAGAGACAACCAGCGTTCCCTTCTTTTCCCCGATTTACACAACAGCCTTGCATACACAGCCACTGGCCAGGCAACGGCTGGGACTTCTATCTCACACAAACTGCCCAGTTGTTTTAAGCCTGGTATATATTAGAGTATGCACCAGAAATGTGGCATTATTACCAGGTCATAGTGGATGAATAAATTGGTGTTCATTCCTGTTCTCTTGGGAAATTGTTGAGAGCACTGGAGATAAGAGGAAAAAAGGGGCTCCGATAACACAGACTTAGAAAGACTGAATTCTTGTCATTAATAAAGGCAACTGTGACTCTACCAAGGTTGGTTCAGATAACAGTCAGTTCTGGCTGGTTGCCAGATCGTGCTGGGCTGGAGAAGCTTGTGTGACCTCAGGGAGAGCAAGTGCAGGGCCTCAAGCCGCAGAGAGAGAGTTTCGCCAAGCAGCTAGAGAGGGAGGTGGCTGAGTGCGAGAAACTGAAATCACAGGTGGGCAATGATGATGTTAGAAGTTTGGGCTCAAAACCCCTAAGTGTACAAGAGACTAGAGCCTACGGAAGATGGCGGTTAAGGATGGTGTTTGATGGCACCATCCACTGCTTCAATGTCATGTTGAAGTGAATGATATGCCTGTGTTCAAACTCAAGGGACCACTGATTGGAAAGTACAGAGGTGATGCCAAGCTTATCTGTGACCTGAAGGGTCAGCAGCTGTCCCTTTTTTATGACCTCACTATCCCTTTTGCTCCATATTTGGCATGAACAAACTGACCAACATTAACCACCACATAGCTAAGGTGTACTGCTGGGTTAACCCAGCTATGACCCAACGCCACTATGGTGAATTCTTTTTGTTTTTTCTGGTGTTTTTGAGACAGAATTTCTCTGTGTAACAGTCCTGGGTATTCTGGAACTTGCTTTGTAAACTAGTTGGCCTTGAACTCACTGAGATCCACCTGCCTCTGCCTTCCAAGTGCTGGAAGGTGTGTGTGTCACTACCACCCGGCTTATTATGGTTAATCCTACCAGTGTAATTTTGACAATGCTAGTCAGTTTGACTTTCTGATTCCTGATTCAGATGCTCAAAGATCATGTATGAGATCCTGATTTCACTTCATATAGGCAACTTTCTGGTCAAGGGAAATGATTCATGCATTCTGGGTGGGATGTTCACCATCTGTGGTGTTCCTGAGAGGAAGTTCTGTACCATCTGTTCCTCAGTGGACAAGCTGAATAAGGAATCCTGGAAGAAAAGGATGATGGAAGATTAGGGTCTTCCAACTGAAGCAGCTGACGTCACTGGAGACTGTCTTCAGAATACTGGGGAGATCTGTTCTAGGATCCTCTACCATCCCCAGACAAGTAGGGATTCAAGGGAGGACTGAAAACTGTTGTTTGAGTATCTCACCCTGTTTAACACTAATGACCAAAACTCCTTTAACCTGAGCCCTGCTTGGGAGTTAGCCTGCTTACATACATACTATACTAGATTTATCTATGAAGCAGTCCTGCCACAGACCCCAACCCACACATAGGAAGAACCTTTAGGTGGGGATAGTATTACAGTATGGCTGCTGGAGTGTGTAAAAATGGGCTAGCAGGCATGCTTCACCCCAAAGGCTGCAAGATGCCGTGCAGGGATCAGCTTTGGACCAGAGGTCGTTTGTTCCATTGTTGAGTAAAGATCAGAGGCTTTGGAGGAAACAGTATGGACCACAGAGTCACAGAAGAAGCTTCAGAAGATGAGATTGAAGCTTTTCTCAGAGCTACAGGATGCTGGGATCAAGGCCGAGCTTCTCTCCAAAAAGAACCCAAAGTTACTGAAACAACAGTGGTACTTTGAGGAAGCAGTGGCCATCATTGCAAGCAGGAAGTCAAGGATAGTGTCAGTGTCATGGAGGTCAGTTCAGTGACAAGCAGGGAAGAGGTGCATGGACAAAGAGCAGACCTTGTGGAGGAGACGGGAAGGAGAGTAAGTCAGCTTCCCTGAATCTGTTGAGCCGAGTGAACTAACAGGAAACAGGACTGGCGATATTTGAGCTAAAACAAAACTACATATGCACTAAGTTTGCACATCCCTATCCTACGAGAAGACTGAGGGATGGTCAGAACAAAGGTTTTTAGCTTTTTGTAATCACTGACAACAGTAATAATAATAATATAATGGCCAGGCACTACACTCTTTCTGTGGGTGGCAGCAGAGCATGGTTGGGTTAATCAAGTCTCTGCCTCCTGAGCTCCTGGGTTGGACCTGAGATGGCCTCATTGCAGAGCCAAACACCAACCAGCACAGATGACTCTCTACAACCTATCACCAAGAGTCCCGAAATTTGGTTGACAATCATAGGAAGAAATAAGGAAAAAGGATTCTAGGCAAAACAAGAAAGAAATGTACAGTATTCCTTACAGGGACTCATGTGCAATAAGTGTGGTTAGCATGAGAAAACACAAAGCCAATTAGAAAAATAGCTTTTAAATGGTAAGGTAGAGGGCAAATTAAAGAAGCTGTACCTGTTGTTCTTTGTGAAGGCTGGGGGAGAGGGTAGGGCTAGGTGTGTATTCTTAGAGTAAAGTGGGAATCCCATATATCCAGCAGATTGGAAGGACAAAATACAGGGACAGAAATTTTTTAAAAATAATTTTGAGAGCTCCTAGTGAATAATGGATTTTTACCTGTGGTTCGCGAACTCCTGTGTGGAGAGAGGAGTTGAGAAGTGGATTTTCACTGTGTGATAACATATTGGAAAGGAGAGATACTGACTAGCTCAGCATCCGAAATCCATTCACCCAATACCCAGACTTGTGCACATGTAAACTGATGGGACTAATTCCTCAGATCACAAATATCTATTTAGTACTTTCCTCAAGAGTGGGGTTATTAAAAGATCAAAGTCTAGTCTTCTTGAGATAGGACTATATAGTCGTTTATACAATTTGGGAGAAAGGGTGCTGTTGGCTAAAGAAATACTTGGTGTGGTGGTTTGAATGTGAAATGTCCTGCACTGGTTTGGGTATTAGACCACTTGGTCCAGTTTATTTCCTTGTCTGATTGTTCTGCAAATCACAGTCCCCATCTGGATGAAATCTACACTGAAATCACGTCTTCTTATTGACTTTTCCCCCTTACAATTGAATTGCGTTCATGATTCCGAACATCCTAAGCTCCACCCAGCAAAAATCTATTAAACCACACACTATTCCAGCCTCAGTTTATCTCCTCGGGAATCAGCCCACATTTGTGATTGATCCTGATGATGCTGATGTAGTTCACACAACCCAAACTCAAAGCCAACTCAACCCAAACAGCAGGTGCTGATGGGTTGAACGGTTCCACATCAGAATACTGGCTCTGGAGAGACGGCTTCCTAGTAACTAGCTGTGTGATGGCTGGCAATTGCTTTTAGCTTTAAGGAGGCTTAAATGTAAAGTTAGACAAATGGAGAGGTAACCTCCATTTGATAATACCCAATGTATGGTTTATTTTATTTATTGAAGAATTATATAGTGTTCCTTTGCTTTTAAAAAGTAGTTTTATTATTAACAGTCACTCATTGGAAGTTAATATATGCCACCTTTTCTAATCCTATAGCAGCTCCCAGCAGGCATCATTCCCATCTTACAGACTGAAAGACTCTAGAGACACAAAGCATTAGCTACACACAGGAAAAGAGTCAAAATCAGAAAAAGAATTTCAATGCAATCCAATTAAAGCTTCCTGTTGACTAGAGGAAGGATAATTACATGTGAAAAAATCTGGATATGATGTATTATTTATTCACTTAGAATAGAATAACATGTCAGCAGGGGGGCAGGGTGACTCAGTGGGTAAAAGCATCCCCTGCCAAGCTTGATTACCTGTGAACTTGATTGATCCCAAGCAAGGGAAAGGGAACCAATGAACAGGTTGTTATCTGACCTCTATGTGAGGGTGCACCCACAGATATCGTACAAATAAGTTTTTAAAAGAGAATATGTCAGCTTTTACAAATGATAAATAGATTATCCTTCAGAGGAAATGGCACTCAGGGAAGAAAAAGAACTTCCAAGGTACTGTGAATACAAAGGGTGAAGATGTTAGGTGTGATGGGAACCAGGATCTGGAGGAGCACACGATGACCAGACTCTCATCATCCAGAGAAAAACTCATACATGTGATCAGGCACAAGGAGCACTCACAGGGAATTTAGAAAACTCTCCCAAGTGATGGCCAGCAAGGCTGGACTTCCTCTGTCCTCTACCTCCCACTAAGTTCCCCTAGCCCTCTCAGCTCACTGGTCATGCTGTATTCGTCCATACCTTCCCTCTCAGGCCTGTTATGACTTTACCCTTTGCCTGAGATACTTTCCTGTGCACCCTTAGTGGTTGCTACCTCGGATCATTTAGATTTTAATCCACACGTGACATCCTTAGAAAAATCCTGCTTTAATTGGAGCATCTGCCCCCACACTCACACATACAGTGTATCACTGTTTAGCACAGGATGTGCACTCTTTCTTATGGTCATTATAATTTTTCAGTATTTTATCTATTTGTTTCCTGCTACAGTTAGGAAACAGGCTCTGTAGTACCTGGGGCTCATCTATCAGATTCTCGGAGGGATCTCCAGCTGCCAACACATAATAACCTCAAAGCAAATGGATGAAAGGATGTTATAGGTGTCAGTATTTATTAAAATTCAATTAAGACATCACTTTCCAAATTTTAGCATTCAGAAGAATCAAATTGGCTGGCCCAAAAGACTGTTGATGAGCATACAATCAACTATTAGAACCCACTTTAAAAACGAGGGGCTTCAGCATCATTTACAGAGGGAAGCTGATTTATCTCCCAGAAAGAGCAAATGTAATTACTTAAACGTAATCACACGGTCTCATTATAAAGAGATTAGTCTTAGCTCGGACTTTACAGAGACTAGTAATGACGAGTGAAGGATGTTCAGCTAAAAATAAAACATACTAACTGGGGAGTGAAGATCTTCCAGAAGTGTTCTGAAATGTTGTCAACTACTTCTGCTTAAGTGGGTGTGTGCTTAGCTGCTGCCCCAATGAGGAACCAGGAAGGGGTAATGCAGGTTTTTTTTTCAGTTACATGCCTTTCACCACTAAGTTTTAAAGCAATGTTGTTTCTTCAACACTCAATCACTTCAATCCCCGGGTAACTAGGAGAAGGGTACTATTTCTCTCTTTCTGCTTTCAGTTGCCTTGTTACAGGTCATGCCACATCCAGGGCCAAGCTGAGGCTGGTGCTCAGGAATGATGTCTTGTGGAGGAGATCGTAAGCCCTGGCTTTTGGCATGGTTAGTTGCTGCTTTTCTCGGAAGCAGGGTGTAGTGTTTCTTAAGGAAGGGCATTTATAGTGATTAAAATTGCTCAGAGCTTGCTTCATTGTGTAATTCTGGTACTGTAGTATGTAATGCTGGCAAGGAGGGAGTAAGAAAGGGACAGAAAATCCCAGATGGCAGCATGGAAGGGCACACAGTACAGATGCCACCTCAAGAGAGGGGCTGTGGCACTAGAAGAGGGGGTGCCAATGGTCAGACTCTTGGTCAGCAGTCCTTGGTGACTTCGACCTCCTAAGGAGAGTGGAGAGCACAGATTCCAAGGGTGGTGACTGCCCATCGCTTTGCTGTCAGTCTCCGATTCTTAGGCAGGTTCCCAGAAACAGCTGACAAATGGAGCTTTGGAAATGAGATTGTTCTTCTGGAAAAGAAATTAAAAACTATCTTCCAGAACAAGAAGATGGAGACATGCTAAACATCCACTTTTAAAAGGCAGCAGTTCCATTTTTAGGCATATGCCCTACAAAATACGCACACAGAGATGCGTATTTATATCTATACACACCTGGGGCAGCATTACTCAGTGCAGGGTAAAACTGAAGCCCATGAAGATGTCCACTTACAGGATGGCACACTCATGCAGTGGAATACCGTGTGCCAATGAAAATGGACACAGTGACAGGCAGGTGAGACAATATAGGCCACTCTCACACAGTTTTGAGTTAAAAATTCATAAAACCCAAATACCCTGAAGGGTCCTATTTGTATAAAACTCAAAACCAACTAAAAGTAGCTCATGCCCTTTAAAGACAGGAAGGTGGAGCTCTCTGGAGAGGAGGGTTAGGATTGGGGTTAGAATACGAAGGTGCCTTAGGGGCTGGTGATAATCCACTTGGTGAAAACCCATCAGTCTTTACGCCTAACAGTCTTGCACATTTCCCAAATGTATGGTAAAGTTTAGTAAAACGCTAAGTTTCAGAAGCAATACTGCCTTCTGAAGTAACCGGGGACCCTGGATGGGGTCGGTATGGATCCGCGGGCCCTGTGTTCCAGCTTGTGTTGGGGGCGTCAGAGAGCATGAGTGTGACTGTCTCCATTCTAAGAACAAGTGTAGGGACGAGAACAACCTGTGACTGGTGGAGCTTTGCTTTTTCTTGTTGTCGCCAGGGTTTTCTAAATCAGGCCAAGGAAAGTAACCTTGTCTCTCGCCATGCCTTCAGGAACCCAGGCTACGGTGCATTAAGCATTTTTCGGGAACTGGTGGCCACAGCCCTTGTGTTGGGTGAGGGAATGACACAGAGGGCACCAATACGGCTATAAACCTGGCACCTGGATTTAAAGCGCATGAAACAGCTGAACCCTTGAATGAGGAACTTTGACCTGAGGTCTAGCTCTGCAGCTGACCTTCTGCATATTTTTATTTTTTAAATTAAGTAACCCTGGGCTTCTCTGACAGGAAGGTGAGACGGCGAAGGCCAGGAAGAAGGTAAAATGGAGTAGCAATATCCTGTTCTCATACATTAACAAGACAGGTGGAGCCAAGAGCAAGTATACACATTGATTCTTGTCAAGTGAGACTGGTTACAGCATGAACACACGGGCTGCCCTGGAGGTGAGTCCCCTGGGAATGCTTCCCACTCAGATGAATAAACGAAGGCTCTTGGGAGGTGTGTCTCGTGTGTTGAGGTCCTCCCTGGTGCCCAGGTCCTCCCTGGTGCCCAGGTCCTCCCTGGTGCCCTTTGACAGTTACGACTCTTGTAGTTTCAGTGCCTGCAAGTCCATGTCTCAGCTCTGAGGGTGCACTTTGCCCTGTCCTGGAGACGTGTACGGAAGAATTGGATTGCTGTTTGTTGAAATGGATGGTGTTTCTCACAAGTCCCATTTCAATAATCTTCTAGAAAAGCAATGCTGAGTGTGGGATTGGGAAGGGCAAGACAACACGTCTAAGTAAATAGCAAGTTGTCCCTCAGCACCTGCTGGCTCACAGCGCTACCGTGTTTCTGGGCCTTAGATTTCCTCTCTTTTCTTAAGCAAACAGAGTCCAAGAGCACTTAAACAGATACAGAATTTTAAATCTGAATGCCCAGGAAATGGAGTCGCTGAAATTCTAAGCTGTGATGCAGTTCCTTGAGAAGTGCAAGCTTCCAACGAAACCCTTTACTCTGTTCAGTCTTTGTTCAGCTCTATGTGCCTGTGGTTTCCCTGCAAATTTCGTCTTCTGAGATGCATATCTGTTCTTGTACTTTTCTCTTGTATCAAGGCTGAGCTCTGCCATAGCCCATGTGTGGAAACCATTTCCAGGGCTATTGGTCTAAAAAGCCAAGATGTTCCAACTCTGGAAGGAGACTTTCCAGGCCTGAAGAATAAGGAGACATGGGCTCAGAGTGATAAGTCCTATGTTTGATTTGATTCCATTTCCTCCTCACATTGAAAACACTATTCTTTTAAATATTTATTTTTATTTTATATACATTGGTGACCTGCAAGTTTGTCTATATGCAGGAATTCCCTGGAACAGGAGCTACAGACAGTTGTGTGTTCTGGGAGGAATTGAACCCAGGTTTTCTGGAAGAGCAGTCAGTGCTCTTAACTGCTGAGCCATCTCTCCAGCCTGGAAATGCTATTTTTACATGAAGAAGACAGAGACTATGTGGAACAAATCTTTTTATAAGAGTGTACTTGAGGCTGGAGAGATGGCTCAGTGGTCAAGAGAGTTGGCTGCTCTTCCAGAGGTCCTGAGTTCAATTCTCAGCAACCACATGGTGGCTCACAACCATCCGTAATGAGTTCTGTCTCCCTCTTCTGGTGTACAGGCATACATGGAAGCAGATGTCGTATACATAATAAATAAATCTTTTTTTTTAAAAAAAGAGTGTACTTACTTTCATTATACTTCTCACGAGTTTCTCTATTAGTATAATTTTTCGAGAGAAAGAATTAGGGAATATAGAAAAAGATTGCTTGTGTTTTGTCATGAAACTAAGAGCTGACTTAGTGCTATGAGTTACGTAAACAATCTCCAGCCTTTAAGAAATGCACGTTAACTTTAATAGGGAAGAATTAACCATGCTATTAACGTCTACCTTTCATAGGGTGCAGCCCGTCAGCCTTGATCATTCTTCTACTTTCACCCATCAGTAGTTTTACCCATCCTTTCTCTGCTTAAAAAAGAAAAGATTAGATCTATTCTAATCATTAACTTTAATGTCTAATACACAGAATGGAATTTTCAGTTCAGTGTCTACTTTTCTTAGAGAAGATTCATTACATAATCTCTCTTGTAAAGCCATTCTGGTTGACTCATTACTATCACCACGTTCACACTTTGTGAATTTGTACAATGATTCTGGGATTTAAAGGACGGTTATAACCAAACGATCCCTACCCAAATATTCTCCCTTAAAAACCTCAGCCATCCCAAGCTCTTGTGCTTCAGTTTTATCCGAGAAGCGCAGAGCAAAACTTGGTAGCTACTCATTATGACATGGCATCTAGGCTTGGCCTGAGAGAATTCCCTTATCTCTTTAAGAAAATCAATTAGGAACTCTCACCCCCTTAACTGGGGGAAGATATTTTTTAAGGGATAAATGCTTTGTAGATCAATTTGGCAATACCCAGCGAAATAGTATATATCCTACAGTCTATTAAATTTGAGGCTCAAGTATATGAATTAGTGATGTTCAACTGTGGTAGCATGGAAATATGCGTTGCAGAAGTTAGTGAAAGTTTAGTGCACACAGATGAATACACAATGAATAAAATCATAAACCACTGAAAATGCGAACCATTGATGAAACTAACTCAGTGTAATAATCTTGAGCAAAAGTGAACACAATAGCAGAGCAGAGACTCACATTTTCCATTGAAAGAGTGAAGATCAAGTAACAAAAGTTTGCTTGTCTGTAAATTTGAATATGTAACATATTATTATATTGTTTAATATTAATGTTTCATTCACAGGCATGTCTGACCAGTGGCCAAAGGGCTGTGCATATACTACAGAACCACTATGAATATGGCCAAACTCAAAAGCCACCAACTTTTTTACATGTTATGAGTTTTGTTTATTTTGTTTTTAGGTGATACTGTTGTATCACAACACCAAGATGTGTGTAATAATATATTATACTAGCCATATATATATATATGTATTATATATAAATATTACTATAATAGTAATAGTATATATTATAGAATACATATAGTATATATAATTATCAGTTAAGTTTGTAGTATAGATAATATATTAATTACATGTAAAATATATTATTTAACACTATATTATACATATTATACACCCAGGCTTAGTGTGTGTGTGTGTGTGTGTGTGTGTGTGTAATAGGAAATTGCTTGTTTGTTCCTGGCCACCTAGATCCGAAATAATTACACAGAAACTATATTAATTACAACATTGCTTGACCTATTAGCTAAGGCTTCTTATTAGCTAACTCTTATATCTTAAATTAATCAACTTCTATTATCCGAGTATCAGCATGAGGCTGTGGCTTACTGGAATCTTCTTTGGCAGCTACATGGTGTCTCTCTGACTCTGCCTTCTTATCTCCTGCTTATTTCTGCTTGGAATTCCCACCTTGCTCTATTCTGTGTAGAGGACCGCAACCACATTCGCCATTGCAAGATGGCGCTGACATCCAGTTCCCCCACCCGGTGAACAGGAAAATGCGCATGTGTTGGTAAATTTCCAACGCTGTAGTCCCTGCCTCTCCCGAGGCATCATCTGGGATGATGGGTAGCTGACCAATCTGAGAGTGACACGTCCGAGGCGGGGACTGTTTCCTATAAAAGGGTTGGGTTCGCCTCGCTCTGGGTCTCCGCCATGTCGGCTTATGCTCTCGCTCTCAAGATGCATTAAAAGGCAGTTCTGCAGAAGGATCCTACGTGCCCTGCGTCGTTCTTGCTGGCGAGACAGTAGCGCGGGACATCTGGTGCCGAATCCCTCGGGACGCTGAGGGACCCTGACAACTGCTCGCACCGCCGGAGACCCCTTGGACACAAGGAGGATTCAGAACTGCAGATCTGTATACTCAGAGAGATATGGCTTTTCCTGGATTTTTCGGTTTTGGGCTTGACTTGTTTCCGCATTGGGAAGGTTTCGTAGGGGCCTTGCTACCTCTTTTAGTAGTCCTCTTATTTTTCGCCAAAGACTGCTTAAAAGACGAATCCTGCCAGGCGGTTGCTGCAACGGAGGAAGTCCAGGATAGCATTTCAGAAACTGAGTACAGTGAGAGGTTAGGTGCGCGCACAGTCTCAAATAAGGAAAAAGGACCCTCCAGTGGTTTTAAGAAAATAAGAATGGGGGGAGAGGACTGATTTATAAGGTCGAAAGATTTCTGGAACCAACAATAAGAAAAAAGGAAAGGACAGTAGTTTATATCCTCTGCAGGAGCTTGAAGCTCCGCAAATTGAAAGTGACCATGAAAGTGAGCATGGAAGTTCTGGCTCAGGAGAAGAGGCAGAAGAACTAGGTACAGAGGAGGAGGCAGAATTAACCAGCGGTAGGGCCATGAGGTCATCCCAAAGGGCCCATCCGCCTCCTTACGAGCTGCGCCCTCGCCCGACTGCCCCTTCGGCGCCTCCTTATGAGGAACACCTTGGGCCAAAGACTTTTTCATTTATCCCTGACAAGGTCAAGAGAAAGCTGCACCTGGCCTTCCCCGTTTACGAAGGGGAAAATGGACGGGTGTATGCGCCTGTGGAGTACAACCAAATAAAAGAATTAGCGGAGTCAGTTAGAAAATATGGAGTGACCGCTAATTTCACATTAGCCCAATTGGACAGATTAGCCTTGAGTGCCATGACTCCGGCAGACTGGGAGACAGTTGCAAAAGCGTCGCTTGTCAGCATGGGTCAATATTTGGAGTGGAAAGCTCTGTGGCATGAGGCGGCCCAGGAACAGGCCAGAGCTAACGCTCAAGCCTTAACTCCAGAACAACAACAATGGACTTTTGACCTCCTGACTGGGCAAGGG
This sequence comes from Myodes glareolus, assembly GCF_982192425.1. Taxonomy (NCBI): domain Eukaryota; kingdom Metazoa; phylum Chordata; class Mammalia; order Rodentia; family Cricetidae; genus Myodes; species Myodes glareolus. The sequence continues at coordinate 9,641,352 of NC_142026.1, forward strand.
CGCTTCACCGCTGCCCAGATAGACTACCCTTATGACGCCTACCGCCAGATAGCCAATACAGCTATAAGAGCATGGAAAGCTTTGTCTAAAAAGGGAGAAGGAAGCACCCCGCTCACCAAGATTATACAAGGGACTCAGGAGCCTTTTTCAGATTTTGTGGCTAGAATGACTGAGGCAGCAGGACGCATTTTTGGCGACACTGATATGGCCACGCCACTCATAGAGCAGCTCATTTTTGAGCAAGCTACGCAGGAGTGCCGTGCGGCCATAGCCCCCAGGAAAAATAAAGGATTACAGGACTGGCTCAGGGTCTGTAGAGAACTAGGAGGACCCCTGACGAATGCGGGTTTGGCTGCAGCCATCATGCAGTCACAAAAACACCCTTTTAAAGGGCCAGACAGAAGAGTTTGCTTTAAATGTGGGAAGCCAGGACATTTAAAAAAGGATTGTAGGTCATCAGAAAAGGAGAGAGCGCCTCCTACCCTCTGCTCACGCTGTGGCAAAGGTTATCATAGGGCTGAGCTCTGCCGCTCCATTAGGGATGTCCATGGCAAGATCCTCCCACCATTAGGAAACCCACAGACTGATCCAAAAAACGGGGTGATGGGCCCTCGGTCCCAGGGCCCTCAGAAATATGGGAACAAGTTTGTCAGGGCAACGACCAAGGAACCCTCGGAGGCAGAACAAGAATGGACTTGTGTGCCTCCACTGACTTCCTATTGATGCCCCAAATGGGGGTGCAGCCTGTCCCTGTGCAGCTGCCTGAGCCTCTACCCCTGGAAGCGTGGGCCTGCTTTTAGGGCGTGGCTCGCTTACCCTGCAGGGACTGATTGTCCACCCAGGTCTTGTTGATAGTCAGCACACTGCTGAGATACAAGCCCTGTGCTCGTGTCCTATTGGAGTTTTTTCCATCAGTAAAGGAGACAGGATAGCTCAGTTACTGTTTCTTCCGGCAGACACCCACCAGAGGCCGGGGAGTAAATTAAAGGGGTCAACAGGACAGGATTCGGCCTGCCTGATTGTTAGCCTTCAAGATCGACCCAAACTGCCCCTTTGGGTGAATGGTAAATGCTTCGAAGGCATTTTGGACACTGGTGCGGACAAAAGTATTATCTTATCGCGCTGGTGGCCACAGTCCTGGCCTGTTACTGAGTCGTCTCATGCCCTACAGGGCTTGGGCTATAGTGCAAACCCCACCATTAGCTCCACCAGATTAACCTGGGAAACAGACAAAGGGCAGTCAGGATATTTTACACCATATGTCCTTCCCCTGCCAGTCAACTTATGGGGAAGAGATGTAATGCAGGGTATGGGATTGACCTTATCTAATGCATATTCATCTCAGGCCCAAGATATAATGTTAAGAATGGGCCATAGGCCAGGAAAGGGCTTGGGTCGCTCCGAGCAAGGAATACGGGAGTCAGTAAATCCTAAACCTAATATCAATAAACAGGGTCTGGGTTTTTCCTAGGCGCCACTGGGGCAGCACGGCCCATACCATGGAAAACAGAGACCCCAGTATGGGTTCCTCAGTGGCCACTTACCTCTGAAAAACTGGAAGCAGTGAATCAGCTAGTTAATGAGCAATTCGTTTTGAGGCACATAGAACCATCTACCTCTCCGTGGAATACACCCATTTTTGTCATTAAAAAAAATCAGGAAGATGGCGCTTGTTGCATGACTTGAGAGCCATTAATGAACAAATGCATCTTTTTGGGCCTGTGCAGCGAGGACTCCCAGTGCTTTCAGCTTTACCCAAAAATTGGAGTCTGGTAATAATAGATATTAAGGATTGTTTTTTTTTCTATTCCATTGCATCCTGCTGATAGGCCTCGCTTTGCTTTTACTGTTCCTTCAATTAATCATATAGAGCCTGATAAACGCTTTCAATGGAGAGTTTTGCCTCAGGGTATGGCCAATAGTCCAACAATTTGTCAGATGTTTGTGCAGGAGGCTCTTGAACCGCTTCGTGAACGTTTCCCACGTTTGCTTGTGATTCATTACATGGATGATGTACTCATGTGTCATGAGGACTTACAGGTCCTAAGGGAAGCCTACCCATTGCTCATTAAGAGTTTACAGCTATGGGGTCTTCAAATAGCCGCTGAGAAGGTCCAGATTACAGACACTGGCCAATTCTTAGGTTCTGTTATTCTTCCTGAAAAGATTCTACCACGAAAAGTAAAAATTTATAGGGACAATTTGCGAACATTAAATGATTTCCAAAAGTTGTTAGGAGATATTAATTGGCTGCGACCGTTTTAAAAAATCCCCTCTGCTGATTTGAAGCCATTGTTTGATATCTTGGAAGGGGATACTCATATTACCTCCCCTCGGGCCTTGACGCCGGCAGCAGGAGCAGCCTTATTACTAGTGGAGGAATCCATTAAGGAGGCACAGCTGTGCCATATTGATGGAACTCAACCATTTGTTCAATGTGTGTTTAAAACAAGAAAGCTACCCACTGCTGTGTTATGGCAGGATGGATCGTTACTGTGGATCCATCCGCATGCTTCTCCTAACAAAAGTATTGATTGGTATCCAGCTGCTATAGCTCAAATTGCCCTTAAAGGCCTTAAAATGTCTGTTAGTCATTTTGGTAAGCATCCAGCGGTTATGATAGTTCCCTATACCTCCTTTCAGATACAAACTTTGGCCGCCACCTCTGACGATTGGGCAGTTTTGGTTACCACCTTTTCAGGAAAAATTGATAATCATTATCCCAAACACCCTCTGCTGCAGTTTGCTGCATATCATCCCATTGTGTTTCCCCGAGTTACGTCTTCTGCCCCGCTAAAAGACGGGGTGATGGTGTATACAGATGGCTCCAAAAATGGTGTGGGAGCCTATGTTGTGGATTCTAAAATATATACAAAGAACTTTTCTGCCACCTCACCCCAGGTGGTGGAATGCATGGTGGTTTTAGAGGTTCTTCAAAAATTTCATTGTCCTCTTAATATTGTTTCTGATTCTGCCTATGTGGTTAATGCTGTTAAATTATTAGAGACTGCTGGAATTATAAAACCTACTAGTACAGTGGCAGCTCTTTTCCAGAGAATACAGGACTGTTTACTAAATAGGAGAGCTCCATTTTCTTATCACACACATAAGAGCACATTCGGGGCTCCCGGGCCCCATGAGTTTAGGTAATGATCTGGCTGATCGTGCTACGCAGCTTGCTGCGGTAGCTCTTGCCTCCCCGTTACAGACCGCTAAAACCTTTCATGATAATTTTCATGTTACAGCTGAAACCCTGCGTAAACGTTTTTCTCTTACCAGAAAGGAGGCTCGTGATATTGTAACCCAATGTCACAATTGTTGCCAGTTTCTCCCTGTCAGACACACTGGCGTAAACCCCAGAGGGATTGCGCCTTTGCAAATATGGCAGATGGATGTGACTCATATCACTGCCTTTGGAAAACTTCAGTATGTGCATGTGTCAGTTGACACATGCTCTGGCGTTATTCATGCCACACCACTTACAGGAGAAAAAACCTCTTATGTCATTCAACATTGTCTTGAGGCATGGAGTGCTTGGGGCAAGCCCACATCTTTAAAGACGGATAATGGGCCTGCCTATACTTCTCAAAAGTTTAAACAATTTTGTGCACAGATGCAAGTCACACACATTACAGGCCTGCCTTATAACCCCCAGGGGCAAGGTATTGTAGAGCGAGCACATCGCACACTCAAATCTTATCTACTTAAACAAAAAGGGGGAATATTGAAGGAATTACCCCCGACACCAAGAGTAGCCATTGCCATGGCTCTGTTCACTATAAATTTTTTAAATCTGGACGATAATGGCCAGAATGCTGCAACACGACATAGTTCGGATCCGCAGCGGCCTAAGGATTTGGTTATATGGAAAGATGTGTTTTCTAATGAATGGAAAGGCCCGGATCCCATCCTATTGAGATCCAGGGGAGCTGTTTGTGTGTTCCCACAGGACCAGGAAAATCCATTCTGGGTGCCAGAAAGACTGACCCGAATGGTGAGGGGTGACCCACAACACGCGGACTTGCCTGAAGATTTGGCTTCTGTTCCTCCTACCATTTTGCGGATGGATGACAACGGTTACGAAGGAGCAGCGATGGGGGATACTCTCAGCCTTCCTGAAGCCGACACCAGTCAGCCATAGAGTGGCAGTGTTTCCTCATTTTTTTGTTTTTTTTTATTTTACAACCAATAAGACTCTGGGGCTCCCCTACCTTCTATTTATAAGCTTATAGGGTGGGGGTGGGAATGTTTGGAACAGCCCTATGCTGAGGATCAGTGTTTCTCCTCTGGTTGGTCTGCTGACTCAAATCCCAAAGTCGTAGGGACAAAGTGTGGTTATTGCACAAGCGCTGGCTGCCCTGGAACAGGGAACCTCTACTGATGTGGTTATCTATGCTGAAGCAGTAAGGTTTATGCCAACCAGCTCCTGCACCCCTAGGACACCTCTGTCCATTGCACAGGGTGGAGTGCTTGGCTTAGCTAGCCCTGAAGGTTGTCGAGCTAAAGAGCATCGCACAGAGAATGGCCCTCTCTTAGAGATATGTCGCCCTGCATAAGGGTTTCCTGCCGTATATTCCCTTTCCCAGAAAAATGGCAGAGGGCAGGCCGGATAAGTTCCAGGTGTCATGAACCTAGGGGCAGATTCCGTGCAAGCCCATTATAATGTTTCCACTTTGGGAAGTGCGACCTCTATCTCTGCCTTCTGAGGGAGTTGCCTTTCTGCAAAGAAGTAAAAAAAGGGGGAGATGTAGAGGACCGCAACCACATTCGCCATTGCAAGATGGCGCTGACATCTGGTTCCCCCGCCCGGTGAACAGGATAATGCGCATGTGTTGGTAAATTTCCAACGCTGTAGTCCCTGCCTCTCCCGAGGCGTCATCTGGGATGATGGGTAGCTGACCAATCTGAGAGTGACACGTCCGAGGCGGGGACTGTTTCCTATAAAAGGGTTGGGTTCGCCTCGCTCTGGGTCTCTGCCATGTCGGCTTATGCTCTCGCTCTCAAGATGCATTAAAAGGCTGTTCTGCAGAAGGATCCTACGTGCCCTGCGTCGTTCTTGCTGGCGAGACAGTAGCGCAGGACAATTCTGCACTGCCATAGCCCCCAAAGAAGCTTCTTTATTGACCAATGGCAATAAAACATTCACAGCATAGAGAGGGTAATCCCACATCACCTCCCCTTTTCTGTCTAAATAAAAAGGAAGGTTTTAACTTTAAAATAGTAAAATTACATATAACAAAACAGGTATCAAACAAGAATTAGTTACAGTATTTATATCCATTTTATTTTTTTCATAACCAAGGAAAACTATAATTATAATTATCTATTCTTCAACTCCATCAAAGACTCCAGAAGGATATAATATTACCTAGATTAACAGGAAGTGTATTGTAAACAACTTCCAAAACTCTAGAATTGACAGAGACATATACACATACACACACACATTTGTGTGTGTGTGTGTTTATGCCTTGGTGCATAATAGTATCAATAAGAAAGATAAACCTTAAATTCAAGATAGTTTCTTTGTAGGAGAAATAGAAAGGAAGAGGGAAATGGAGTGAGGGAAAAAGAGAGGGAGGGGAAAGGAAAGAGAGAGGGGGGGGCAGAGATAGACATTAAATAATGAAATAAGGTCTAGAGTGATGACTGTAACATGAGGTCCTGCTTGTAGGGGTTTTTGCCCTGCCCAGTTCCCACAGTTGTTAGGTCCCGAAGAAAATCACACAGAGAGGTCTATATTAGGTTATAAACTGATTGACCCATTAGCTCAGGCTACTTATTAGCTCTTGTAGCTTATATTAACCCATTATTCTTATCTATGTTAGCCACATGGCTTGGTACCTTTCTCATTGGGTCAGGTCATATCTTGCTTCTTCGGTGATCTGGGCTGGACTCTTAGGAATGGGCTTCCTCCTTCCTAGAATTCTCCTGTTCTTATCGCCCTGCCTCTACTTCCTGTTTGACCCACCTGTACTTCCTGCCTGGCCAATCAGCATTTATTTAAAACATGATTGACAGAATACAGACAATTCTCCCACATCACTTCACCCTCTTTAAAAAAAAAACCAAAGAAAATATGCACAGTTCATTTTTTGGGAATGTGGATGTAGTATTCCTGGCTACTTCCAGCTGGTGAGAGGCACTGATAATCTTATGGGGACCTAAAGAAAATTTAGAATTATGATGAAGTCCTGATTGGAGTATCCTGTGAGGTTTGATCATCTCAGGCAGCATCTTGAATCTGTTCTGGATGTAGAACTCAGACTTCTGGGCCAACTGTTCCTACCAGAGATTTCTCAGGTGATCTTCCTTGATCAAACTGAGTTTTCTTAACTCAGAATGAATCCACAGCCTCTCATTTCCTGTGGAAACAAAAACAAAATCTCTTCTCCAAAGTAACATACCTTTTGACTTCGATATTGAATTCAAGGTATTTCAGAACACCTATTTTGGATTAATTTGGCAGGATTTATAAGCAAATGTCTTTTGGCAGCTGTTGCTCCTTACTCAGCATTCAAACAATTCAAAGAGAGCATAATAACATACAGTACCAAGATTCTCTGTGTGTTTTCCATCTTTATGCAGTTTTATTTTAAACTCTATTTCTTTTATTTTTAATTTTTGGCCTTTTGAGACAGGATTTCTATCTATGTATCTTTGCCCTGGAACTCACTCTGTAAACCAGGCTGCCCTTGAACTCACAGAAATCCACTTTCTTCTGCCTCCCCAGTTTTGGGATTAAAGTTGTGTGCTACAACACCTTGAACTCACAGAGATCTGTCTGTCTCTGCCTCCCAGGCATTGGGATTAAAGGTGTGCGCTACCACACCTTGGAGTCACAGAGGTCAATCTACCTCTGCCCCTTGAAGTCACAGAGGTCACTCTACTTCTGCCTCCCAAGTGTTGGGATTAAAGGTGTGTACCACTGTAGTGAGCTGCTTAGTGCCACACCTTAAAGATGGTGCTGACCTCTACACTTCACCCCCCTCCCCCCACCCCTCCACCCCCGATGGAATGTGCTTTCAATTGTAAATAACTCCATACATGGCTAAAGCTAAGGATCTGGCTTGTTTCTGTGTACCTGGGCCTATCCATATTTCCCACGTGGCTTGCTGGAGTTGGCTACCCAGAGGCTATTTTAGGTGTGGGCTGGCTCCCCCCCCCCCCGGGGTCAGAAGATTATTCAAGGTTTCCTGATTAGACTGCAATTGAGGAGAGTCCGGTGTTGCTGTTGCGTTTTCTTTGCTGGCCAAAGCTACGCGACATACCACCACACCCAACTACTCTCTTTTTTACTTTAAGAACTTTAACCTTTAGCCTGCATATATTTTTAACACACTGTAAAACATTTAGAGATTTTCTTTGTCTTTGAATCTCTCTTTACTATATAGCTCTCTTTTTCTGACCACATGAATCTTTAATTTGCTAAGCAATATGGGTAGGATTAAAGCTGTGTCTTTGACAACTGGATCCAGTCCATTTCTTAGCTTTCTGAGATTTCAGTCTCATGGCGCAGGTATGGGCTGTAGCCATGTTTATTGCCACAATTCTATGTGTTTCAATGTCCTTGCCAGTAAACAAGCTGCAACATGTGTCCACATACAACATCCAAATGCTCTCTCTGTAACCAGACCCCCTGCCTCAAAGAGTCAGAGTTTGTTCTGGCATGATGCCAGAAATCCGGCATTTTAAAATGGCACAGCTTTTTTCCTGCTACAGCTGAAAACTGAAAAGCATGCGGTCAGCTTTTCCTCAACACCATTTAAGTGTTTTGTGGCAGGACCTCTTAAAGAGCTGCAGGGTTTTGCAGCTAAAGCTGAGTCAGGAAGCCTCTCTTAGATGAGAGCTCTTGCTTGCCTCTAGTAAGCAGAGCAGACCTGAGAAATTGCTGTTACCAAGAAAACATGCTTTTCTCTATGCTTTTCCAAGCTTTCTCAGGCTTTCTGTGGATGCAGTTATCTACATGGGCGCCATTCTGTAGTAACAGGATGTGGGTCTGGTTTTCGTTGGTAACTAGAAGAGTTTTTTGTTTGTTGTTGGCTGTTTTTGTGTTTGGATTTTTTCTATTTTTGTTTTTTTGAGACAGGATCTCACTATGTAGTCTTGGCTGTCCTGAAACTCACTATGTCAACCAGGCTGACTTCAAACTCACAAAGATCCATCTGCCAATTCCTCCCAAATTCTGGGATTAAAAGCTAGAAGAGTTTCAAAATACGTTTTGTTGCCTGCATTCAACATGTATATGTGTATTTGTAGACTTTCTAGCGAGGTTGCACAGCTTCCATGGGTACTTCACTGCGCCCAACACTGTTTCTATCCTTTTTTGATACAATTGTCTTGTGAAAAGTCTCATGTAACCTTCCCGTACTTTCTCCATTGGGTCCATTAGGAAATCTGGGGCCTACTACACTGCTTGGCTATAATGTTTAACTTAGTTATAAAAACATACTCTTTTGGTACATTTGCCTTTTAGGGCTGCTAATTGAAGGAAGAACTGTGGGGACAAGCGAGGCAAGCTTATCTTCAGGAAAAGGCACAGTCGCCGTAATTCTTGCCACCAACAGTGCTTAGTGACTTGTAAGACTAAAGTTCTGCAGGAGATTTGGAATTTCCCTCATGTTATACCCTGTGTATTCTACCCTTAGTTGGAGACATAGTAGCATGGATGCTTGGAATCTGCTATGGGAGAAAGGTTGTCTTCTTCTAAATTCTAACATGAACAGCTAATAATTTTCTATGTTCTTTTGGAAATATCAATAATCACAGAGTGACCATTTCAGCATCCAGTTGTCAGAAACAGCACAGGTACCACATGAGAGCTGCTTGGACATCCATGCAGTGTTGGCTCTGCGTGGGGTTGTTCACCTAAATCACCTGGGGAGTTGTTAGAACAAAATGTCTACGCCAGGACTTGTTCCTGAAGATGCTGATGCTGGGACCTCATGAGCCCTCATGTTGACAGGGAATGAGAGATGAAGAAATAGGGCTGAATTGTGGCAGGTGTCTCCTTGTGGCCGAACCGGCTCTAAGTGATTAAATATCCTCAAAGCTTCAGTTGATTATTTTCTGCTGTATGAGAAACACAAGTTGGTGCTTTCCCAAGGACCTTCCCCAGATGACACATACAATGCACACACGTATGCAAACACGCATGCATGCATTTATACATGCACACACACACAGGCTTTCCCAGGGAACTTTACCAGTTGACACAGGCAGGCAGGCAGGCAGGTGGGTGGGTAGGTGGGCCTGACTAGGTAGGCAGACAGGCAGGCAGGCAACATACATTTAAAAACAAAACAAAACAAACAAAACAAAACAAAAAAACTAGTCAGCACATCGAGAGAATATAGTGAGCTGAAATTCATATGTAGGATTAGTTCATATGGATCACAGAGAAGTGTAAGAGTCTGTAACATGAGGGCCGGCTTGTTGGGGTATCTGTCCCGCCCAGTACCCCACAGCCGGCAAGCCACAAGAAAATCACACACAGGACTCCATAAGGTTATAAACTGATTGGCCCATTAGGTCAGGCTACTTATTAGCTCTTATAACTTATGTTACCCCATTATCCTTATCTATGTTAGCACATGGCTCAGTACCTTTTCCAGCGGGGCAGCTTACATCTTTCCTTTTTAGTTGTCTGGGCAGAACTGCTAAGGGAGCTTCCTGCTTCCCAGAATACTCCTGTTCTCATTGCATCACCTCTACTTCCTGTCTGGTTTTCCCGCCTATATTTCCTGCCTGGCCAATCAGCGTTTTATTAAAATACATGATTGACAGAATACAGACAATTCTCTCACACCAAGAGTCTGCTGTCCAGAGGCACACCCAGTATGAACAAAAATGGGGAGGAAGACTCCTCCAGCAACATCCCCGGATGTTTGATCCATGACCTCGTATCAAAGCAAGTAGTTGGCAGTAATTTGGACATAGCAAATATTTTTTTAAATTCATTTATTTATTTATTAAAAATTTCCACCTCCTCCCTCCCTCCCTTTACCCTCCCCCTCCTCACCTCTCCCTCCCTCTCTAGTCCTAAGAGCAGTCAGGGTTCCCTGCCCCGTGGGAAGTCCAAGGTCCTCCCCGCTCCATACAGGTCTATAAAGGTGAACATCCAAACAAACCAGGCTCCCACAAAGTCAGTCCATGCAGTAGAATCAAAACCCAGTGCCATTGTCCTTGGCTTCTCAGTCAGCCTTCATTGCCAACCACATTCAGAGTGTCCAGTTTGATCACATGCTCCATCACTCCCAGACCTTGGTGAGCTCCCATTAGATCAATCACACCGTCTCAGTGGGTGGACACACCCCTCGTGGTTCTGACTTCCTTGCTCATATTTTCCCTCCTTCTGCTCCTCATTTGGACCTTGGGAGCTAAGTCCAGTGTTCCAATGTGGGTCTCTGTCTCTATCTCCATCCATCGCCAGATGAAGGTTCTATGGTGATATGCAAGATATTCATCAGTGTGGCTATGGGACAAGGCCAGTTCAGGCACCCTCTCCTCTGCTGCCCAAGGAACAATCTGAGGACCTCTCCTTGGACCTGGGAACCCCTCTAGAGTCAAGTCTCTTGCAAACCCTAAAATGGCTCCCTTAATTAAGATAATTACTTCCCTGCTCCCATATCCACCCTTCCTCCATCCCACCCATCTCATTCCCCCAAGCTCTCCCGAATCTTCCCCTTCTCCCTTCTCTCTACCCATTTCCCCTTACATCCACCCCCCCACACACCCCTGAGCACCCAAGTTTTGTCTGGAAATCTTGTCTACTTCCAATATCCATGAGGATAACTGTATGATTTTCTTTGGGTTCACCTTCTTATTTAGCTTCTCTAGGATCACGAATTATAGGCTCAATGTCCTTTAATTATGGCTAGAATCCACTTATGAGTGAATACCTACCATATTCCTCTTTTTGGGTCTGTGTTACCTCACTCAGTAAAGTGTTCTCTATTTCCATCCATTTTCATGCAAAATTCAAGATGTCATTGTTTTTTACCGCTGAGTAAAACTCCAATGCGTATATGTTCCACACCTTTATTAACCATTCTTCTATTGAGGGGAACCTAGGTTGTTTCCAGGTTCTGGCTATTACAAATAGTGCTACTATGAACATAGTTGAACAAATGCTTTTGTAGTATGATAGGGCATCTCTTGGGTATATTCTCAAGAGTGGAATTGCTGGGTTCTGAGGTAGGTTGACTCCCAGTTTCCTGAGAAACCGCCACATTGATTTCCACAGTAGCTGCACAAGTTTGCATTCCCACCAACAATGGATGAGTGTTCCTCTCACTCCACATCCTCTCCAGCATAGGCTATCATTGGTGTGATATTAGCATTTTGATTTTAGCTATTCTGAAAGGTGTAAGATGGTATCTCAAAGTTGTTTTGATTCACATTTCCCTGATCGCTAAAGAGGTTGAGCATGACCTTAAGTGTCTTTTGGCCATTCAAAGTTCTTCTGTTGAGAATTCTCTGTTCAGTTCAGTACCCCATGTTTTAGTTGGGTTAATTAGAGTTTTAGTGTCTAGTTTCTTGAGTTCTTTGTGTATTTTGGAGATCAGACCTTTGTCTGATGAGGGGTTGGTGAAGATCTTCTCCCAATCAGTAGGTTGCCTTTTTGTCTTAATGACAGTGTCCTTTGCTTTACAGAAGCTTCTCAGTTTCGGGAGGTCCCATTTATTCATTGATTCTCTTATTGTCTGTGCTACTGGGGTTCTATCTAGGAAGTGGTCTCCTATTCCCATGTGTTGTAGACTCCTTCCCACTTTCTCTTCTATCAGGTTCAATGTGGTCAGATTAATATTGAGGTCTTTAATCCATTTGGACTTGAGTTTTGTGCATGGTGATAGATATGGATCTATTTTCATTCTTCTACAGATTGACATCCAGTTATGCCAGCACCATTTGTTAAAGATGCTTTCTTTCTTCCATTGTATACTTTTAGCTCCTTTGTCGAAAATCAGGTGTTCATAGGTTTGTGGATTAATATCTGAGTCTCCGATTCGATTCCATTGGTCAACATCTCTGTTTTTGTGCCAATACCAAGTAGTTTTCATTACTGTAGCTCTGTAATAGAGTTTGAAGTCAGGGATGGTAATGCCTCCGGAAGTACTTTTATTGTATAGAATTGTTTTGGCTATCTTGGGTTTTTGTTTTGCCATATAAACTTGATTATTGTTTTCTCAAGGTCTGTGAAGAATTTTTTGGTATTTTAATGGGGATTGCATTGAATCTATAGATTGCTTTTGGGAGAATTGCAATTTTTACTATGTTGATCCTCCCAATCCAAGACCATGGGAGATTCTTCCATTTTCTGGAGATGGACACTTTGTACTCATATCAGGAACAATTCATCAGGAGGAGGTCTCAATCCTGAATATCTATGCCCCTAATATAAAAGCACCCACATATGTAAAAGAAACATTACTAGAACTCAGAACATACATCAAACCTCACACTCTAATAGTGGGTGATTTCAACACTTCTCTCTCACCAATGGACAGGTCAACCAGACAGAAACCTAACAGAGAAATAAGAGAACTAATGGAGGTAATGAATCAAATGGTCCTAACAGACATCTATAGAACATTCCACCCAAACAGAAAAGAATATACCTTCTTCTCAGCATCTCATGGAACTTTCTCAAAAATTGATCACATAATTGGTAACGAGATAAACATCCATAGATATAAAGAAATTGTAGTAATCACCTGTGTACTATCAGATCACCATGGAATAAAGTTAGAATTCAACAACAATTCTAACCTCAAAAAAACCTACAAACTCATGGAAGCTGAACAGTCAATTACTGAACCATCCCTGGGTCAAGGAAGAAATAAAGAGAGAAATTAAAGTCTTTTTTGAATTCAATGAAAATAAAGACACAACATATCCAAACCTATGGGACACAATGAAAGCAGTGCTAAGAGGAAAGTTCATAGCACTAAGTGCCCACATAGGAAACAGAGAAAGCACACATTAGAGACTTAACAGCACACCTGAAAGCTCTAGAAAAAAAAGAAGCAGACTCACCCAGGAGGAGTAGAAAACTGGAAATAATCAAACTGAGGGCTGAAATCAACAAAATTGAAACACAGAAAACAATCCAAAGAGTCAATGAAACAAAAAGCTGGTTCCTGGAGAAAATCAACAAGATTGACAAACCCCTAGCCAAACTAATCAAACGGCAGAGAGAGAACACGCAAATTTTCAAGATCAGAAATGAAAAGGGGGACATAACCACAGACACAGAGGAAATTCAGAGAATCATTAGATCTTACTACAAAAGCCTGTATGCCACAAAATTGGAAAATTTGGAAGAAATGGACACTTTTTTTAGATAAATACCATATACCAAAATTAAGTCAAGACCAGGCGAGCAGTTTAAATAGACCTATAAGTCCTGAGGAAATAGAAGCTGTCATCAGAAACCTCCCTACCAAAAAAAAGCCCTGGAACAGATGGTTTCAAAGCATAGCAAATATTTAATGCGAAGTTACTGAATAAACAGATGTACAAACTAATACTAGGAAAGAAAGACTGAAGAGGGAAGCCCAGAGGAAGAACCAGGATGTGAGAAATAAAATTGCCTAAGGATTCTCTAAATTTGGAATCTAGACCTTGAAAGTTCCAAGTCTGAATTCTTGTTACTCTCCTCTGACTTTTGTAGGAAGGGCCGTGTTTCTTTGTAATATTGATCCTCTCTAATCCTTAACAGGAATGAAGTGTGTCCTGACTTTCCGCTCCGGTTTGGTTTTACTGATCGTTAATTCCCTCCTAGGAAACTGTGTAAGGGTGGCTCTACCCACGCAGCTGGTCCAACTTTGGCAGGTTCCTTAGTACACCACCACTAGTCAAGGACATTTCAAGATGAGTTGTGCTTCCATTTTTACTTTCTCAGAGATTCCTTAAGTATCGAGGATAGCATTTGATGAATGACAGTTCTGAGACTATTTTTAATTTCCTTAACTGGCTCAGAAAGCATGTTCCATTCCCACTCCCTGGTGTTTGCGCCTCCGCCCTCTGCCCTGAACAGGTGTGAGCTTGTTCACTGAATCTGCGCTTTCATTCTGAGCCGAGTTGGTGTTAGCTTCCCGACATAAATTCTGGGTAATTGTGCACGTGAGCAGGGGGTTAATCTCAGGATGTGGATGTCACCACAGGTTGAATTCAGTTCTTCTGAGCCCTCCGCTGGGAGGAGTGCCGGCTTCCGTATCTGTCTGCTCAATCAATACTGCACGGACTGATTTCTCCTCAACTTGTTATGAACAGCATTAGAGGAAAGATTCCAGTTAACGTGGGTGTAGATCAGACTGAAAAACAAGTGCCCAAGTGTGTCAGAAAAGTGAGAACAAAAAGGAAAACTTAAGGGTTGATCTTTTTTTTTTTTTTAGATGTTTATATTAGACCAAATGTTAAGTCTGGTGCTTTGACTAAGAATGACTCCAATAAACTCATATTTATTTGAATGTTTACCCATCAGGAAGAGGCGCTATTGGGAGGTGTGGCATTGTTGTAGTAGGTGTGGCCTTGTTAAAGGAAGTGTGTCATTTGGGATGGACTTTGGGATTTCATCCAGTCCAGTCTCTCCCTCCCTCCCTTCCTTTTTCTCCTTCCCTCCCTCTCCCTCTCTCCCTGCTGCCTGCAGATCCAGATGGGAAACTCTCAGATCACTTCTCCAGCACCATGTCTGCCTACATGTTGCCATGCTTCCCACCATGAAGACAGCGAACAAAACTTCTGAACTCTAAGCCAGTACCAGTTAAGTGGTTCCCATTATAACAGTTGCTGTGGTCATAGTGTCTCTTCACAGCAATATAACACTCACTAAGACAATTAGGAGACAAGGTTTCCTCCCTTTTGGATTGCAAATAGAAAAGAAAGGAAAGATTTATAAAATATGTGACATATTTTATTTTCTAGTTTAAAAATTATTGTTTACTGTGATAGTTTTAGTGTCAGTTTGAGAAAATCTATAATCACCTGGGAGATGGGACTTTGGGTGTGCCAGTGGTGATTATACAGATTATACTAATTGTGTGGAAAGGCCATTACTGTGGGTGACATCATTCCTGTAGGACCCCGCCTCTTCTGTGGATACCCACACCCGATCCAGGCGCGTGCCTTCCCGAACTTGGGCCCACGAGAATGGACGATTGTCCTGAGGGTTTAAAACAGACACACACAAAAGAGACTCTGCTCACAAGAGTAAATGGCCACTTTATTAAACTCAAGTCGGGTATTTATACCAGTGGGCAAGGAGGATCAAAAGGGTAAGGTCTCCTCCCATCAGGAGCAGGAGAAGGAGAATACAGGCCCCGGCGCCTCAGGCAGAATCAGCTTGGAGGGGCCAGGCGTGTGGAGCCCACTGCTAGAACCTTGATTACAGGTGGAATCACCATAACAAAGAGAGTCAGATTCTTCCTAAGCTATCCCCTCAAGCCAGTGCTAGTGCAGAATCTCCAGGGAGCCGGAGGTCACACGGCCCTGGAATCGCCAAGGAGAAGGGAAAAAGACCTTGGTACCTACACATTCCCTAGGCAAGGGATCCTAGATGGTATAGAGTAGAGGAAGGAGTTGCACACTAGAATGCATGCATTTATTCCTCCCTTCTGACTCCAATGCAATGTGACCAGCTTTCTCAAGCTCTTTCTATTGCAACTTCACTTAATACCCCCAAAATTGTGTGTCACATGTTCAGGTCTCTGTTTATCTAAAAAAGTATTTTCTTAACACAATGATGTATCAGTAGTCATAGAAACAATAGCTCAATTCTATCTGGAGCAGCAACATAAACACTGACTACACACACACAGATCGCCATGGTGAGACTGGGAGGAGGCAGGAAAATGATGAGGTTGTTGACAATGTGGTACAAGTGGTAGACGGAAGAGTATCTGAAAGTACTGGAGACAACTGAGTCTTCTTCGGTAATCCAGGTGAATTTAGTTGAAAGGATAGAAGAGCAAGAGATTAATTATGACTGAGAATAACCATGGATTTGGGACTCTCAGAGAACACCAAGCGGGTTTGTAACTCAAAGTGACTCATAGGCCTGAAGATAAATTACAAAGCCATCAAACTGGGTGACATGAGAGGAAACTGAGGTGATCCAGAGTACATTAGTGACCTTCCAGTTATAACACCAGAGATATATCCATGAAGAGATCGTTTGTATGTTGGAGTTTGTTAAAATTAAGAATGTTTTCTCTGAAAAAAAAACTCTGTAAAGAGAATGAGAAGACAAAGCATGGAGGGGAAAAATACCTGCAACAGTAGCTGATGAAGAACTGTTACCCAGCACTCAAGAGCTCTTCCATGAGTAGGCGCTGGGAACCTACGAGAAATCTCTACACCTTCCTTTAAATTTTGCCATGAATTAAAACTGCAGTCAGAAATACAATCTCCTATGTGTACTGAAAAGAAAGAAGACAGAGAGAAAAAGACAAATAGATAGATGTTTTGATAAATATATACACAAACAGGTAGAAAGACTGAAATATGATCAACTATGTACATTCTCCTGCATCTTTTAACTCAGATTTGTTGTTTGAAGGATTTATCCACATATGTACATATCAAGGCAATCCAATTTTGAGACTGTGGTATTTCATCATATAAATGTAATCTATTTTTCCCAGCTCCTTTTAATGACTTAATGACCACAATGTTATATAAGTTCTGATGTACTTGCAAGAGTGTAAAATTGACTTACTTGTCCTTGCATACGGACATCATCAACTTTGTAAGGTATTACTGTATTGGCTTTCAAAGATGGACCCTAAATACCCCTTTTTTCAGTGTACTAGATCCCAGAACTACAAATTCTCACTAAAACTTAATTTAAAAATTTCATTATCTTGAGCTATCCGAATAATATATATTAATATTATATTTTAATTTGTGTTAATTAGGGTTGATGTTGGCTGTTTCTAGTGCATACTAACAGACCATTCAGATTTACCTTTTGTGAATTCTCTATATAAAGAGTTTTCCCATTTTATAGTGGGGCTTTAACATGCCTTCTCATTTCCTTGTAGGAGATAATTATATTGTAAGTATGAATATTTGTAAATATGTTCTTTATGAAACATATCTATTATTATGTATCCTAGACTGTTCTTGAAGCTGTGATCTTCCCCTCTCAGCACCCAAGTTTTGGGATTATAGGTAGGTACCACCATGTTCAACCTATATGTAACATGACAGGCCGGCTTGTTGGGGTTTCTGTCCCGCCTGGTACCCCACAACCGGCAAGTCCCAGAGAAAATCAATCACACAGAGATCTCTATAAGTTATAAAGCTGATTGGCCCATTAGGTCAGGCTACTTATTAGCTCTTATAACTTATGTTACCCCATTATCCTTATCTACATTAGCCACATGACTCCGTACTTTTCTCAGCTGGGCAAGTTACATGCCGCTTCTTCAGTGGTCTGGGCAGAACTGGCAGAGGGAGCTTCCTGCTTCCCAGAATACTCCCAGTCTCTTTGCTCCACCCCTACTTCCTGTCTGGCTTTCCCGCCTATACTGCCTGCCTGGCCAATCAGCGTTTTATTAAAATATGATTGACATAATACAGACAATTCTCCCACACCACCTATATTCTTTTATTTAAATTTGTTAAGTCCTCTCCTTTATGATTTATTTATGAGAAGTCACTGTTGGTGCTGGAGAGATGGCACAGCAGTTAAGAACACTTGTAGCTCTGGCAGAGACCCATGATTTGATTCACAGGACCCACTTACAAGGGCTCACAATCAACTCTAATTCCAGTTCCAACACCCTCTTCTGGCCTCCGCAAGAACCTGCACACATGTAGTACACACACACACACACACACACACACACACACACACACACACATATACTTGGGTACATGCACTCACATTTTATATAGAACAAAATAACCCTTTTAAAAGCAATCCTTGTTAAGAAATCTTTTCCTAAGCTGAAATTTAAAA